>NC_057391.1:24083653-24084506 GCF_019320065.1 Cervus canadensis
CCCCCCCCCCCCCCACATGGAGTGCAGCCTGCCAGGATCCTCTTGGCTTTCTGTCATTAGAGTGGTATCATCTGCATATCTAAGGTTGTTGATATTTCTCCCAGCAGTCTTGATTCCACGTTGTGAGTCATCCAACCCGTCATTTCCCATGATTACTCTGCATATAAGTTAAATAAGCAAGGTGACAATATACAGCCCTAAAGTACTATTTTCCCATGGGTTCAACCACTGGGTGCGGAAGATTCCTTGGAGAAGGGAATTGCAACCCAGTCCAGTATTCTTGCCTGGAAAAATCCCATGGACAGAGGAGCCTGGAGAGCTATAGTCCATGGGCTAGCAAACAGTCAGACCGAACTGAGCGACTAACAGTTCACACAACTTCCGTAAATACTGTATACTTCTTATAGCACCGTTGCTGCTTTTGCTTGTGTGATTACTTGATTAATGTCTGTCCCCAAGACATGAACCATGTCTATTTTGGCCAAAACTCGCCAAGGTGTCCAATAAATATGTGGATAAAAATCTATATGAAAGTCACCAATACTTGGTTGTTGTTAAAAACGCAGAATCTGAGTTTTAATTCAGAGTGTCTGAAATGGAGCTTGTGGGAAATCCCGCGCCCCCACCCATCCCCCACGGTGGCACCCACCCATTCTAAAAATCTGAGTTCATTACCATTCTCTTAGCTTCAGCTCCTGAAAGCAGCATTTCGTTAAAAGAAAAAAGGACGGGCGGGAGAGTAGTCTGAATTGGGTTATGAGGCCCCCACGCGGGGTACCTCACCTCAGCCATTGAACTCACTTCGCTGGCCGTGAGTCTGTTCCAAGCTCCGGCTAAGGAGGCATCCGCCAGG
>NC_057391.1:24084588-24158285 GCF_019320065.1 Cervus canadensis
TTGGAGTAGGTCCATCTAAACTAGAATGTGTGTAAATACCTTGAATTAGTCCGTGCTAAGTATATTAACTCAAAAGGAAGCTTGGTTTAAAAAGTTTAATCTAAGAACGGTGCAAGTAGCATCTTTGGTCCTTAAGGAGACAGGTATCTGAAGCGGGTGGGGGTAGGGGGGCAGGTTGCATCTTTCCAGCACTTTTAAGGTAAAGGAGGGAGGGAATCATCATTAGCCAATCAGGCTCTGAGGTCACTTCTCAAAGTCACTTCCTGTCTCTCCACTTCCTCTCTTTTCATTTTGGTGGTGGGCTGGTGAGTATGCATTTAATTTTGATTCCTAATTGTTTTGAATTTCTCTTCAGTTTGAGGCATTATATCCTTGTGGCAGCCTTAATTTCCACCTAGGCTTGGAGTGTATGTGAGCTACTAAGCGATTAATTTCGGCTGTGTGGAAATTGGAGGAAGGCAGTGAAATGATCTGCCTGGCTTGTTTCCACGTGGGCCTCTGCAGGACCGGGTCTGCCTTCCTTTTCTGAGACAGGGTGACCTAGGAACAATAGACTCTGCTTCCTGTACATAGTGTTTCTGCAAAATGCTTGGATTCATTTTGCTTGGGGGAAAAGGTACTGTTATTTTCTCAATGCTGTTTTGACTTCTTTTAGTGAGAGGGTAGATCTTGGAAGAGGAGTTTAGACCAGTCAGCTTTAATTCTCCTGTGTCTGCAGGGCTCAGGTTTTTACTGGGTTTGTGGGAGATGGATTGGATGTTGTTTTTGCACTGGTCTTTGCTCGGAGCAGTTCATCTTTCTTGTTGGGAGGACACTGCAAACTCTGAAGTCAGATGATTTTAACAAGCTTCAGGAGGAGCTCCTAATCTTAATGTCAGCACTGTGGTGATGGTGCTCTCAAAAGCTTAGCATGTACTGAAAAAGATGAGGGCCTTAGCTTAGTGCAAGCCTAAATGAAATTCCAACACTACAGTCTACTCCTCTAGTGATCTTAGGTGAGTCAGTGAACCATTTTGAGGCTTAGCTTTTGAAGATCAAAGTATACGAAGTCCAAGCACTAGTGGATGTATAATAAATGTTACATACCTTCTAGAAATAAGCAATAAATATATTTTGGGTATTATTTTTCTCCTAAAAAGTTTTGCCCAGTGACCTTGAGTGATATACATTAATATATGAGTTATCCTTACAGGTAGAGGGTGTTGAGCAAGTAAGCTCATATTTAGCATTGTTAGGAAAAATGGAAATGTATTGGGGACTGTAAACATGCAAAATAAAAGAGGAAGACTTTGTGAATGCCTCCAAAGCTATTTATTTTAAAAAGTCTTAAAAGTCCCAGATCATGTCTTGTGAAACAACTAATTTTTCAGTTAGAGGTTTTGTTGAGTGGGAGAAAAATTAGTTTTCAATGGAGATATGCTTTATCTTATTTTATATCTATTTTACATAATTTAATCCTCACAGCAGTTCTAAGAGGTAGGTGGTGTTTGTCCTCATTTTAAGGAAAGGAAATCTGAGGCTTAGAGAAGTTGCGTAACTTGCCCCAGGTCACAACAAATAGATCTAGGAGTCAAATCCAACTTCATTATCTTAACCATTAAGCTAAGTTGCCTGTCACTTATTTAAACCTTGCTTGTATACCTGTAAAATGGAAAAGATAATATAGTACTTGCAAAATGAGTTACTATAAGGACAGTGCTTTATAAATTCTAAGGCAGAGTATTATGAAATAGATAAAATATGAAGTTATTCCTTACTGCTGTTTTGACCCAAAGCCCTCAGGTACTATATTTTTTTATTTCATTTTTGTTTTGCTCCACCAGCAATGGGACTAGGATTGGGTGAAATAGTGTTCTCTTGGGATGAACTGCATGATTAGTCAGTGTTTCTGATCTTCCTACTTTTATTTCATATATGCTCTGAGTGGATTCCTCCTGGAGTTCAGTCACTCAGTTGTTTCCGACTCTTTGTGACCCCCTGGATTGCAGCTTGCCAGGTTTCCCTGTCCATCACCAACTCCCAGAGCTTGCTCAAACTCTTGTCCATCAAATTGGAGATGCCATCCAACCATCTCATCCTCTGCCGTCCCCTTCTCCTGCCTTCAATCTTGCCCAGCATCAGGGTCTTTTCTAATGAGTCAGTTCTTCACATCAGGTGGCCAAAGTATTGGAGCTTCAGCTTTAGCATCAGACCTTCCAATGAATATTCAGGACTGATTTCCTTTAGGATGGACTGGTTGGATCTCCATGAAGTCCAAGGGACGCTCAAGAGTCTTCTCCAACACCGCAGTTCAAAAGCATCAATTCTTCAGCACTCAGATTTCTTTATAGTCCAACTCCCACATCCATACGTGACACTAGAAAAACCAAAGCTTTGACTAGATGGACCTCTGTCAGAAAAGTAATGTCTCTGCTTTTTAATATGCTCGTTAGGTTGGTCATAGTTTTTCTTCCAAGGAGTAAACGTCTTTTAATTTCATGTTGCAGTAACCATCTGCAGTGATTCTGGAGTCCCTAAAAATAAAGTCTGTCACTGTTTCCATTGTTTCCCCATCTATTTGCCATGAAGTGATGGGACTGGATGCCATGATCTTAGTTTTCTGAATGTTGAGTTTTAAGCCAACTTTTTCACTCTCCTCTTTCACTTTCATCAAGAAGCTCTTTAGTTCTTCTTCACTTTCTGCCATAAGGTGTCATCTGTGTATCTGAGGCTATAGATATTTCTCCTGGCAATCTTAATTCTAGCTTGTGCTTCATCCAGCCCGGCATTTCACATGATGTACTCTGCATATAAGTCAAATAAGCAGGGTGACAATGCACAGCCTTGACGTACTTCTTTCCCGATTTGGAACCAGTCTGTTGTTCCATGTCCACTTCTAACTGTGCTTCCATGTCCACTTCTAACTGTTGCTTCTTGACCTGCATACAGATTTGTCAGGAGGCAGATAAGGTGGTCTGGTATTCCAGTCTCTTTAATAATTTTCCACAGTTTGTTGTGATCCACACAGTCAAAGGCTTTGGCATAGTCAATAAAGCAAAAGTAGGTGTTTTTCTGGAACTCTTCTTGCTTTTTTGATGATCCAACGGATGTTGGCAATTTGATCCCTGGTTCCTCTGCCTTTTCTAAATCCAGCTTGAACTTCTGGAAGCTCACAGTTCACATACTGTTGAAGCCTGGCTTGGGGAACTTTGAGCATTACTTTGCTAGTGTGTGAGATGCGTGCAATTGTACAATAGTTTGAGCATTCTTTGGTATTGCCTTTCTTAGGGATTGGAATGAAAACTGACCTTTTCCAGTCCTGTGGCCACTGCTGAGTTTTCCAAATTTGCTGGCATATAGAGTGCAGCACTTTAACAGCATCACCTTTTAGGTTTTGAAATAGCTCAAAGGCAAAGGAGAAAAGGAAAGATATAAGCATCTGAATGCAGAGTTCCAAAGAATAGCAAGGAGAGATAAGAAAGCCTTCCTCAGTGATGAATGCAAAGAAATAGAGGAAAACAAAAGAATGGGAAAGACTAGAGGTTTCTTCAAGAAAATTAGAGATTCCTCCTGCACTGAGAGGTTAAAACAATTGGAATTTTTAGCTAAAATAACTGACAGTAAGTGGGAAATAAAACTTGAGAGCCTGTTCTGATAGTACAGTCTTAGAGAGCTGTCACTAAAAGATGACTCTGCCAAGCAATTAGTTTAGCATTTACTTCATATACAAAGTTCTGTATTGTTTTCCTTTTGCTTCAGGTTGAAGATGGAGTCCACTGAGGAAGGAAAGCCTGGGTCTTCAGCACCACATGTGCCAGCCCAGAAGCAGCAGTGTGAAAACCTCTATAACATCTGCAGACCCCTAAAAATTAAGGAGACTTTGATTTGGACATTCTCAGTAGGAATGGTTAAAGGCTAATGGGAACATAGAGGCAAGTACTTGAACTTTGACTAAGATATGACGCTTTAAAGTATCCTGTTTTACATGTATAAGTGTCTTTTCTATCTAAAAATGACAGGCGGTTCCTTAAATTACCATTGTATCCTGTAGTGTGGGATACACAGTAGGCATTGAGTAAACTGGAATGGAACTGAGCAAAACTGAGTGATAGTATAATCTTAAAATGGAAGCATCAGCTCATTCAGTATCAATCTGTGTTTTGTATCAAGCCTCGTGAATCATCTGTTCACATGTAAAATGTACCTTTTGTCCTTTGAAGAACTTATTTCCACAGGAAGCAAAATGAGTGGGTCATTGATTGTCTATGGGATATTTACAAAATGTTTGCTTTAGCTCCCTAAGTAACTCAGTAAATGTACACTGGTCTTCTGTGGTGGAATGACACTTGATGAAGCATAACTAAAATCCTGCAGGGAGCATCACACATTGGGAAAGGCATCATGTGCTATCAGGCAGGCTTTGTGCTATGTGCCACGGAGACAAAGACCAGGCCCTTTGCAATCTGGGTTTTGTTTTTGTGAGATGAGACAAATAGGCAAGGTATATAGGCAATCTATAATTATTTTTCCCATAAGGAGTACTTGGACGTGGGCTTTTGAGATGGACAATGTTAAAACTCTTACAATAAGAAATGGTGAAATTTTGCAGTGTCTTGCTTCCTTTATGTTCCCTTAGTTAATCTCACATGTTGCTGATATCCAAAACATTTGGAATAATTAAAGCAGTATTCAAGTATACGACAAGAACAAGTAAAATAACACTTTGATTATATCTCTGAGTTATTAAAAAATCTGTGATTTATATCAAGCCTTATGAATCATCTGTTCACATATAAAATGTACCTTTTGTACTATGAAGACACAGGAAATAAAATGAGTGGGTCTGTTTCTTTCTGACCTACTAAGTCAGTATGCCATTCTTTTTTTTTACCCCCCAGTATGCCATTCTTAATACGTTTTAAAGCAAATTGTCGTTTGCAGTTCTGCTTCTTAGTTCAGGTAGTAAGGGGCATAGTGAAGTGAAAATATGGAATTTTGACAGAATTGGGCTCATATCCCAGGTCTTAACAGCTAAGTGGACTAGGGAAATTTATGTAACTTCTCTGAGCCACAAAATTTCCTGATAAATATGGGAAAAAACTTCTGTTGTAAAGTTTGAAATGATTTCAGTAGTTCTTGACAGATTATAGGTAGGACTTTAAGAATGATAACTGCTACTTCCTTTTTTGTCAGCTTACTTTTAGTCATACCCACTGTTTATGCTCTTCAATAGAACTTGAATGTTCTATATTTGTACTGTCCAGTTTGATAGCTATCAGCCATATGAGGTTACTGAGCAATTAAAATGTAACTGAGGAATTTAATTTTTAGTTTAGTTTAATCTAAATTTAGGCTGTAATAGGTGTTAGCTATTGGACAGTGCAGTTATTCTTTTAGAGATATAATTCATGTGTTACATTATATTTGTTTCAGGTGTACAACATAATGATTCAGTATTTGGATATATTGATAATAGGACACGATTACTATAACACATCTAGTTAAGATCCATTACCACATCTAGTTAAAAATTTTTTCTTCTTGTGATGAGAACTTTCAAGATTACTCTCTTAGCAACTTTCAGATACATAACCAAATACTCTTCTAAGTGCAATTTTGAGACTCATTCAAGACCTACTATTTTTTCTTCATGAAGCCTTCCTTGACCAATGATTCTTCTAAATATAACTTGGCTCTCTCTCTGACTTGTTTGGTACTTACCATGGACATTAATTTACTTGTGTGTTGTCTTTCTAGCTAGGTTGTATTTGAGATTATGGAGTTTTAAATTTCCCCATTGCTGCATGAAAAGGAACATGAAAAAAACATAATTGTAATATTGTAGTTAATAATTTTATATGATCATTAAATATAATAGAAAGAAATAGAAAAATTCAGATTACACTCAACCTCTGTAAGAACAAATTGAGGCTTCTTTTTTATACTGCCATCTCTTGGCCAACTTGTGCTCCAAATGATGCTAATTCAATTTT
Source organism: Cervus canadensis (assembly GCF_019320065.1). NCBI lineage: Eukaryota > Metazoa > Chordata > Mammalia > Artiodactyla > Cervidae > Cervus > Cervus canadensis. The sequence continues at coordinate 24,090,561 of NC_057391.1, forward strand.
GCTATGTCAAGGGAAGGTTTGCTTTAGTTTATTGTGATAAATACTTTAAGAGAAGTAGAGGTTAAATATAACTGACACTGGCTCAAATGAAACTGAAACAAACTTTGCAAAAAAAAAAACTATTTTAGATTGCCTTCTCATTTATCTTACACTTACCAGTTCTTGAAAGTGAAAGTTGGTCAGTTGTGTCTGACTCTTTGTGACCCCATGGACTATACAGTCCATGGACTGTTCTAGGCCAGAATATTGGAATGGGTAGCCTTTGCCTTCTCCAGGGGATCTTCCCAACCCAGGGATCAAACCCAGGTCTCCCACATTGCAGGTGGATTCTTCACCAGCTGAGCCACAAGGGAAATGCAAGAATGGGTAGCCTATCCCTTTTCCAGCAGATATTCCCAACCCAGGAATTGAACTGGGATCTCCTACATTGCAAGCAGATTCTTTATGAACTAAGCTATCAGGGAAGCCTTACCAGTTCTTAGCTCCTTCCATTTATTTATTTATTTATTTATTTTTTCTTTAAAGGATTTTGTGAACTTAATGATTGTGGTCACCCTGTGGTTACAAGTGTTTTCTGTAATCACATAACCTGTGAACTTGGAGAGACTGGCAGTAACTCGTACCATTTATGCCCCATCTCCCTGAATTTGTTCCCATGGCTGCCATACTTTGGTTGCAGCCATCACGGGGTTCTTCTATTTGCATACCTATTCTCTTTTTAGACTGTTGACTTTTATTAATGTAACCTTTCAGAGATTGGTTGGACTTACTGTACAGTTTTACCCAAACTTTTAAATTTATACAAATAGCGGAGCTTGTCCAGAAGTCTTGCCCTAGTCTGATAATGAGTTTGGGCATTTGACAACGTTCTCCAAAACAGATGGGTCCATTTATATTGCTGAATGGAGTTTCAAATAAAGAATGAGTAGTTTTCTTTGAGTTAATTTTCCTTGAGGCTTCATGGGTGTGACTTGGTGTGGAGTAGGCTGGTGTGCATTCAAGACTTGTAGTCATAACCTTTGTATATTTGTTTATTATTTAATTTTTTATTTTCCAGAGATGCCAGATGCTTGATAGATCCTGTAGTTCAACTTGATTCCTAGAGAGAAGCTGTTCATATGATCCCAGAAGTAAGTATAAAGAAAACCTTCATTTTTACCTCATTTGAATTTCTAACTACCTCGCAAGTTTGGAGATTCAGTTTTCTTAGTGGTTGAAGTTTGGTAGTTGAAGGGGCTTAGTGTTAACCTTGAGAGAGTTTCCCTGGTTTGGGGATGAGGACCTGGTGATGGTTTGTTCTTCAGCAGTCAGTCATTTGCAGTTTGCCATGATGAAATACATGTTAAGCCTATGTTTCAGCTGATTGCCCTGATTGTTTTCTTTCTTTATTTTTTATTTGACTGCACGTGTGGGATGTGGGATCTTAGTTCCCAGACCAGGGGTTGAACCCATGCTGCCTGCATTGGTAGAGTGGAGTCTTAGCCATTGGACTGCCAGGGAAGTCCTGATTGCCCTGACTGAACACGTGCTCTAAGCAGACTACAGCTAGCGCAAACACTTGGAATTGATTTCTATTTCTTGAAATTCTTACTGGGATCTAGCTTATGATGTTAGGTAATTTTTAAATCTTTGAACTATGAGTTTGCTGCTACAATACTTTGTTGAGCTTTGATCTTTTGTTGTATCTCTTTGAGGTAGAACTTGGGTCAAGAATCCTTAATCTAAAAATTCAAACACTACAGAAAGAACACTGATAACTGGTATAATTCTGTTAACCACTTAACTTGACAGTATTAAACCGGTCACTATTTTGTTAGTTTATACATAAGATTAAGAGAACCCCAGAGTTGGTTAAATCAATTTTAAAATCAAGATAGTAAAATGCAATACTATGTAATCACTAAAAATTATGATATCAGTTTATCTTCCTTGAAATGGAAGAGTATTCATGATATATTAATTTAAAAACAAATTACAGAGCAATATGTATAATCCCTTTTCTGCTTAAACACTTTTGTATGCTTATGTTTACTTGAGAAGTCATTTGAAAGGATATATTCCAATACTAGGGATTATTGTCTTTGGAATCGGGTTCTATGGATGATCTTGTTAACCAGTATTTTCTGACTTTGTTATATTTGTCTCTAATTTAAAGTTATTTAAAGCAGCCTAGATAGGACAGGCTTGTATTCTTGTACTTGCAAGTTTCAATAGAGAATGGGGCAACATATGACTGTGAAATATAGGAAATACAGATATTTAAAAGCAATGTTCAAAGTAACATCAGCACTTGAAATAATTTTTTAGCTTTTGGTTGTGTCTTTTGCAGAAATGAAATTTCAGGAAACTAGACTGGAGTCTCACTTCTCTTCCAGCCCGGAACTCTTGGGAGCTGTAATCCTGGATGTATAGTAGATAATAACAGCATTTTTGTTTTATGGTAAGGCTTACGTTGAAATTGAGAAGCTTTGACATACATATGAATCTGTGAAAACTCAGCTTAGTGACTTCATGGCTAGCTTTTAAGGTGCTACAAATTTTATTTTTTAAAAAGTCAACTGAAGATGTTGAAAGGTGGCATAGCATAGTAGCTATACATGGCTTCTGAAGTCAGACTTGGTTCAAATCCACTCTCTATCACTTAAGCAGCTATGTAACCCTGGCAAGTTTCTTAATATCTCAATGTCTTAGGGTCTTTATATCTTAGAAGGTGATAATAATAGTACCTGACTCAAAGGAATAATACTTGACTTAGAAGATTAAATTAGATAATAAATGTGTGGGGCTTAGAACATTATTAACATATGGTAAGTGCTCAATAGATGTTAGCTATTTTATCACTGGAGCCCATGTGTATATTTATCTTAGACTTTGTACTACCTAGCAATTTCTGACATATGCATAATAGTTAGGAGAAATTCCTTGTTTTTATTGCTTATGTGCATCCTTCTGGCAGTTGGGCTATACCTCATTATCTTTACCCTTAGCACACAGTCTATTTTAATTTTAGGTTTAGGCAAAGTATGGTAATAAGGCCTATAATGTATATCCCAATATCATTGTTTCAATAACATTTTCTTAATTATATTCTTTTTGACACTAATTTATTTATCATCTAATTCCTCTTTTTGTCTGTCTACTAGCTGGACCAGTTGATACTTAATGGTTCTTCTAGTTCTCGACTGACTCTTTAGAAATTTAGAAGTGATAGTGATGTTTCTTAAAACATTTATTGAAGTGATTGGAGATAATCTTTGATGGCTGTTCCTCTCACTGCTTGGAGCTTTAAGTAGTGGGATTTTAGTCCATCATATATCCAAACTGACTTGTCTTCACTCAGGGCACCATGGGGATGGGTTGGCTGTCCGTTAGTGCCTTCTGATTTTTGCGGAGTCAAACAAATGTGAAGCAGGTGGTGATTCTAGATTAAGAATTATATTTGGGATTAAAAAACTCCATTAATTCTAAAACATGAGGATCTAATATATAGAGAACCCCCTGATTGCAACAGATTTGAATAGCACTGATCTAGGACTGTGAAAGGAAGTGCTCTAGTCAGTTGATTCTAGGAGTTATTGAAACATACTCTGAAGTCATTCATGTTTAAATTTTAAATGGTTTACTCAGTTTTCTATTGAGTAGTTATTCACCTTTCAGGGAAGTATTAAAAATATCTTTTTCTCTGCAGCATGAAGGTGGATGATTCTTCAAATTAAAGATAGACACTGACTTTTCTCATCAGAAATGGTTTATAAGAATCAACTTAAGAGGCAGTAAAAGAAAGAGTAAAATATTTTCTTCTATTATTCTTCGATTCTTTGCTAGATTGTATACTCCATGAAAGCAGGATAACTTGCTTATCTGTAATGCCTGACACAGAATAGATACTCAAGAAATACTTGAAGTTAATTAAATATCTGTAGAATTTTGGTTTTTTTTGAATCTCTGGAAATGACAACCATTTTAATGGCATTTCAACAAGATTACATGAAATACTTGGGACTTAAATTTTTACTTGATAAACTACCTGGATAGCAATGAGTCTTAATAATAACTTGTTATAATATGAAACCTGTTCTCTAGATTAAGATTCTTCTGTTAAAGCAAATATAAATATCAAATTAGATTTAGAGTAGATGATGCTGACTATCTCAGACTGAAACATAACTAGGAAAATTATTATTTCTGAAGCTCTTAGAGAAATGTGGTACATAATATAGCCACTAAGTACTTATAATATCTAAACAAGATCAAAATCAAACTTCATCGTAAAATACCAGTTAAATGGTATATGATAATGAGTGCACAAATTGTGCTGTCAGAGTTTATCCAGGCTTTTTATGTTAAGAAGAATGGATAAAAGATCTGTAAATGGAAAGCAAAACTTCAAGCCTATGTAAAAGCAAAGACTATGGCACTGTGATATTGGATTAGCCATAAGGCAAAAGAAAGACTGATACATTTGTATACACTAAAATTCAAACTTAAGTTTGCATGCAATGTAACTGACAAAGGCTCCATTTAAATCAAGAAAATGATCAAAGGATATGAATGGGCAATTCATAGATGAGGATCCCTGAGTAGTCATTCACATGAAAAGATGCTTAATCTAACGACTGATAAAATAACTTTACATTAAAACAACACTGAGATTCCATTTCACTGCCATCAGATGGGCAAATTCAAAACAGAACAAATGAACTCTGACACTTAAACATGTTGCCGAGGCTGGAGTTGCTGGTAGCAGTGAAATTAATTTATTACCTTGGAGAAGGTTTGGCAACATCATTTTTTTTAAGATGATTATACCCAATTGTTGGGTATTCTTAAGGAGTTCTTGACATGTATACTCAAGGAAATGGGCACAGAAAGTTTATTGCAGTAAAATATTTTTAGTTGTAAAAACCTGGAACCAATGTCCATTAGAAGAATGAATAAATAAACTGCGGTTTGTGGAATTTGACTGTTAAAATGAATTAATATAAGGTATGTGTATTAACTTTACATCTCAAAAAAAAAGACTTAAAAATGGCCAACTGATATGTATTGTGTGAGATTTAGTAGTTTGAGAACATGAAAACAAAGTCTGATGTATATACATATTAAAAACCTGTATGAGATTGATAAACCCCCAAATCTGGCTTGTTTACCTCTGGAGAGGTAAGAGGAAAATGGATTGAGTATCTGTAACTTGTTACCTCATTAAAAAACATCAAACTTGAGAAAAGTTTGGGTTTATTAGATTGAGTGATGGTCAGTCTCCACACATTTTTTATATGCTTAATATGTAATAATAAAAACCTATTTTTTAGCATTTTATTTATTTGTTTATTTATTTATTCATTTAACACCAAAAACATTTTGTATTGGGGTATAGCCGATTAACAATGTTGTGGTAGTTTCAGGTGGACAGCGAAGGATCTCAGCCATACATACACATGTATCCATTCTCCCCCAAACTCCCTCCCATACAGACTGGCATATAACATTGAACAGAGTTCCATGTGCTATACAATAGGTCTTTGTTGGTTATCCATTTAAAATGTAGCACTGTGTACATGACCTTCTTAAAGTCCATAACTATCCCTTCCTCTCAGGAACCATAAGTTCGAAAAACAAATATTTTAAAATGCTCCTTTTGGTGCTTAGGTCTCTGTATCCCAGCCTTGATTGATTTCAGTGGTTTCATCCTCAGGAGCACCTTAGAAATGAGCCACGGAAGGGTTTTTCTATGCCATGAGAGAACAGGACACATGCCACCAAGAAACAGGTTAAGTCAATTCCTGGTATTCCAGACTAGTGGGATATTATATTAAGACTTTGTCGCTCCCCTCACTTTTTCCTATCTGGCAAAACATGTCCGTCCCCCACCCCGCCGCCAAATGTGTGTGTGTGTGTGTGTGTGTGTGTATGTAGGTATATCTGTATATATATATATACATATATATGTGCACACACAATTCATATAGGCTTTTAGCCAAATGGGTTGGGAATTGGAAACTGACTTTAAAAATGGTGTGGGTTACGGGAATCAATAAAATTGAAGAAGCAGGAAGGGATCATATTGTAGCACAAAGGTAACTTGGCTAGAATCACAAAGTTAGATACTGGTCAAATGTGAATGCTTTGTGTTTTATAACTTGACATGAGAATATACCTTTTTACTGTACTTTAATATTTCTACATTTGGCATAGTTAAAACCAGAAAATGCACAAAAGGCTCAATAAGCAAAACATGTTAGGGATTACATGGTTTACACATAAACCCCTGATTTTCTTCAAACCCATTTTGTACCACTAGATTGAATTTCTATTTTGAACTCTCAGGAGACATTTTAGGAAAAGCATACAAAGGCCAAGATGACCTTGGTTACTGTGAACCAGTTACAGACAGACAAAAAACTAGAGAAAGTTGTTTCATCAGGGTAGGTTTTTGTCTGAAGGAGAAAGGTTTAGTATATAGATTCACAACCCACAAGGGGGTTTGCAGGGCTTAGTGTCCCCGTTGTGTTGCTGATTTATTGGATTGTTTCTGTTACTAATTCATACTAATGTCACATCTTCAGGAAAGGTGGCTACAAAAGTCAGCCTTAGGCTTATATTCTGAGGCCCCTGGAGCTCTCAGCTTAACTTCTAATATGAATTCTAATAGACTCATAGATTGAGCAGAAAGTCATACAAGTAAGTACAGAAGAGAAAATGTAATAGGTAAAAGTATTAGGATAAAACAGGTGCAAACATTTAAACAATTATTAATGCAAGCAGGCCCAGAAATGTACACTGGCAGATGATCTTAGAAAAGCTGTGACACCTAACCCTATCGCTTAAGAGCTGTAATGAACGTTCATATGCAGATTTTAAATCAAGTTCTTTACATAAAGGATGTGAAAAACCGCAAAGATGTCTATCTCAAGATGGATTAAAAAACGGCAGAAAATACAACAGAGGTGTTAGGTGTCAAATTATAGATATCACACAATTTGGGGGACTTTCCTGAAATACAAAGCCTTGTTGCCCAGCCGGTACTCCCTAAAATTGCCCAGGACAGACACCTGCGTGTACTCACGCCTACTGTGAGCTTCTCAACTGTCCCCACTCTGCTCTGATCTCAAATGTTAGGCTGAGGACGGCTAGGAGAGAGGGGCTTGGTGGGCTACAGTCCATGGGGGTCACAAAGAGACACGACTAGCGACTGAAAAACAGCTCGTGCCAGTCGAGGCACACAATGTGTGAAAACGGCACACAATGACAGTATTTGCGAGGCTCCCAAATGGGACACCTAGACCAGGCTCAGTCAGATTCGCTCAAAGATAACGCGCGCCTGGGGGTGCACCGCCCACAGTCTAGGTGCCAGGGCCCTCGGGTCCCAGGATCCTGAGCTGCGTGGACTCGGCGCCCACCACCCGGCAGGCTCTGGGGCGATTCCGCGCATGCGCCCTCTGACGTAGTGGCGACGCCAGCGGCGAATCCTCGCTTGTCGTCGTCGTCGTGGAGTTAAAGCAGCAGCGGTGTTTTCCCGCGCTTTTCTTGGGCGTCTCAGGTTAGATTTTTTTAAAAAAAATTTGTGTTAATCTTGTTAGTATTTTCTTTTGAGAGCGCTTTGAGTTTGACGTTTCCGTGAGTCTAATCTTCAAAACTTGGTTCTCGCTAAGTTGGACGGCTCCTTAAGTTGGACGGTTTACGAAATTGACTCTTTCCCCGACTTTGTGGAAAATTTTGAACTAGCTGCACCTCTCGCTCTGCCTGGTGCAGATCCCCTGGAGAAGGGAATGGCCACCCACTCCAGTATTCTTGCCTGGGAAATCCTATGGATAGAGGAGCTTGGCGGTTGCGAAGAGTCGAACAAGACTGAGCAACTTAACACTGGCTCTGCCTGGTTAAGGGACTCAGGTTCCAAACTGTCCCCAGCTCTTCAGCTTCCCGTCTGCGCTGTACCCTGCTGGAGGGACAAAGGCCTTGTAACTGCGGCCGCCGGGTACCTGTGGAGACTCCTTCAGCAGGGACATTTGGGGTAAAAAATGTTGGAGCGTCCTTGCCCCACCCCTGTGACCCAGGCAACTGTCTTGACAGAATTTATCCGTTCCTAAATTTGACCATCTTCCCTTGGTGTGTAACTGGTGTGTCACTATTATTTTATACAAAGTGTTAGCCGCTTAGTCGTGTCTGACTCTGCAACCCTTTGGGCAGTAGCCCACCAGGCTCCTGTGTCCGTGGAATTCCCCAGGCAAGAATACTGGAGTGGGTAGCCATTCTCTTCTCCAAGGGGATCTTCCCGACACAGGGATCAAACGCCGGTCTCCTAAATTGCAGGCAGATTCTTTACTGTCTGAGGCATAAGAGAAGAACCTATTTTATACAATAATGACTAATTTTGATATGTTCAGGATATTGCTGCCTAGTTTGGATTAGTTAAACTCCAGTGACAGTAGACACTATATTGAAAAATAATGGAATAGAAGCATAGCATTGAATAGTATTTACATTAATAGGTGAGTTGTTTAATTGGTGATAAAGTTTGCTTTTATATAGATTTTCAGGCTTCATAAAGTCAACTACTTGAATGAATTAGGTTAGTTTCTATTTAATAGTATACGTTAATAGTCTTTTTTAGTCAAGGCAACACAGGTAAAGAATCTGAGATATCAGCATATATGAAAACCTAAAAATGTAACTTAAAATATTTTGCATTAAAGAATGGCTAAAATTAGTGCCTGGACTTTTTATATCTGCCAAGTGTGAGAAGTGATACTAAAATATTCTAGCAAACTATGAATGGGTAATACATTTGGATTTTTGTTTAGGCATTGAGAAATGGCAAAAAGCACTAGTTTAATTTTTATCTCTACTTTGTAAATGTTCCTAAACCTTTTTTTTTAAAATTTTTATGAACATAATATTTTTAACTTATAAGTGATATGTGGAACTACCTGTGTCTTTAACTTTTTCCTTAAAAATTTTTTTCATGGCCTTAGCAGTGGTTTGCACAAAGAAGGAGCACAATATTGTTGGGTGACTGAAATCAATATTATATATTGATTGTAATACAAAAGCATAATAAAAGGTATATTATTTTGTCTTAGTAAAATAAAAACGTGTTTCCTTTATTTTTATTTATTTATTTAATTTTACTGCAAATTGACTTTTTCATTTATCCCTTTTTAGGGTTCTTTTCAGCATCTGAAGACTTTATTATCTATTATGTCTTTGTGTGAAGACATGCTGCTTTGTAATTATCGCAAGTGTCGTGTCAAACTCTCTGGTTATGCATGGGTCACTGCCTGCTCTCATATATTCTGTGATCAGCATGGTAGCGGTGAGTTTAGTCGTTCACCAGCTATCTGCCCTGCCTGCAATAGTACTCTTTCTGGAAAGCTAGATATTGTCCGCACAGAACTCAGTCCATCAGAGGAATATAAAGCCATGGTATTGGCGGGACTTCGACCAGAGATTGTATTGGACATCAGCTCCCGAGCGCTGGCCTTCTGGACATACCAGGTTAGTGCTTAGGCTAGTTGCCCTGGAGAGTATGCTTTGAGGTATATGTGAATACTTCTAAAGTTTTTCCTTCACTGTGTATTTGTTTTTTAAAAATGTATGGAAAAATACTCTTTTTAATTTTCTTTTTTGCAAAAGTAATGTGTTTAGTGTTGAAAAATCCAAAAGGAAGAAAATAAAAATAATCCATAATTCCATCACTCAGAGATAACCAGTTTTGATACTTATGTTTGTATATTATTAGATTTTCCTGTGTATAAATATATATTTATATATATTTTGTTTATACAAAAATAGGGTAATACCACAGATACCATTTTTGTGGCCAGGTAAATTGACAATAGATTATGCCTGTTATGAATATTTTATTAAATATTTAAAAATTAGCCATTCTATAACCATAATTTTAATGGTTATAATGTATTATAATTTATATCCAAGTTATTAAAATGCTGGGATGAGTACTGTTATCATTAAATTCATATCCTTAATTTTTTGCTAACTTTAAACACCTGAAAGTGAAACATTTCAAAGTTTTAAAAATTGTAGTATTAGAAGTTGCCCTCCAGTTAGATCATGTCAGTTTGTGTTCCCTTAAGAAATGTAGGAGGGTACTCGTTCACCATATTTTCTGCTAGCCAATTAGGTATGGTTACAGTAGAATCTCATTGCTCTGTAAATATGCATTTGTTGGATGACCTTTAGATGAATACATTTTCCTGTATTTTAAGTATATTTTTCTTGTATTAATTTTCTGTTTTATTTCAGTTGCTGTAGTTTTCCCCCACTGGTTTATAAGAATTCTCTCTATACATATACTTAACTCAGATGTTGCAAGAAATTTTTTTCACTTTTGTTAGTCTTCATTGATTTTTTTGACATACAGAGTTTTAAAATTTTTGTGTTTGATGAAATCATAATTTTAACGTTTGAATTGCATCATAAATTGTAAGTTATTTTAAAAATGCTATAATGAGCATTCTTATCTTTAAATTCATATCCTTATTTCCTTTTTTGATTTCTGCCTTTGGCTTCTTTTTAGAAAGACTTATCTGTGGAGAACTTTAATCAGGTCCTTGTGTATAGTAGTGTTATATCTTATATATGCAATTATAATAATGCTTCTAAAAGGTCTGTTTGTCATCTGTCACATAAATATTTTAATTATATTTTTCTAGGTAAAACGTTCCTCTTGTATGCTCCTATATCTTCTTATGCTTACGTTTGTTGTATTATTTATACTATATTGTAATTACTTATATATTTGCTCATCTTTTCTAGTTAGGAGACTTCTTTAGGTCATGTTTTGATTCCTGTGTATCTTTGGGTCCTCAGTGACCATCATAGTTACTGGTCTTAAGTCTCAGTAAATACTTATTGACTGAAATGAATAGACACTCTATCTTAAAGTAGATCCCAGTTTGGGGAGTAGTATTGATTGAACATGAACATGTGGTATTGTTGTAAAGTCTGTCCTTAAAGTCATTGTGACCTCAGTGTTTTGCTGGCTACTGCCCAGAGACTGTTCTTAGTCACTTGCCTGTTGGCCTTTCCAGCTTGGCCTCTTGCTTCCACAAATCCAGCAAGAGAGAGAGTATGCTAGTAAGAGAAACTCTATATTCTTACGTAATGCACTGGTGAAGCGATAGCCTATCATTTTTCCTGTATGCTAGTCACAGGTCCTGTCTAGATCAAGGGGAGGATACAAGTGTCAGAAGGCAGGGATAATTGGGGACTGTTTTATAATAAGTTTTCCACACTATGGATTACTTGAAATATAGTGTTAGATTTCTTGGAAACTTTTGGTCTACATGTCACTTGTTGAGGTTAAACAAATATTCACATTTTTTGTTTGTGTAATGGTCATGCTTTGAGAGTATTCCTCCATTTTTTTCCTATGCATTTAGTGACATAGTGTATTATTTTCTATAATAATTATTCTTTTGTACATCCTAATTTCTTCTTAATCTGGTTCTAAAATTTAAAGTAATAACATTCCAGTATGTGTGTCTTTCTTTTCTTTCTGTGTTTGTATAAAGTTAAAATAAACAACTGTGTTTATTACCTTAAATCTTTTCTCTCTTGGGACAGGTACACCAGGAGCGTCTCTATCAAGAATACAATTTCAGCAAGGCAGAGGGCCATCTGAAACAGATGGAAAAGATATATACTCAGCAAATACAGAGCAAGGATGTAGAATTGACCTCTATGAAAGGGGAGGTCACCTCCATGAAGAAAGTGCTAGAAGAATATAAGAAAAAGTTCAGTGACATTTCTGAGAAACTTATGGAGCGAAATCGCCAGTATCAAAAGCTCCAAGGGCTCTATGATAGCCTTAGGCTGCGAAATATCACTATTGCTAACCAAGATAGTACTCTTGAACCATCTATGATTGCACAGTCTGGTGTTTTTGGCTTCCCATTAGGTAAGAAAGGACATGTAATATCCAGTATCAGTTCTTTAAATTAAATTAGTGATGTTTCACCCTGTGCCCTGCATAGTTCCACACAGTTAGTGGAGACTCCAGAGGCCTAGAGTGGTAGTAGTAGTGGTAGGCTCTAGGTTCTTCATCTGTGTCTCGATCAGCACATGCTTACTTTTATCTGTTTTATTTGCTTACATTTTTAATTACATCTTCAATTTATTTGAATAGAGAGCAAATAATTCCAAAATTAAAGTTGGCAAATTTCCACTTCAAATGAAAAGCTATTGCAGTAATAATAATAATATTAGCTGCCATTTAATAATTCCTTACTAAATATTAGAAACTATTATAATTTCACATGTATTTGTGTCATATATAAAACTTTATGAGGTAGGTGTTTGTTATCATGCCTATATTACAGATGAGAAAGCTGAGGAACAGAAAGGTTAAGTTAATTGGTCAGGGTCACAGAGCTATCTTCAGAGCCCATACTCTTTTAACTATTTGCTATCCTGTGAGAAGACCATGTTTTAGTTTCTTTCACATGACAATACTGATTGCACAGTTCTTAAGTTATTAGTGGTTGTTCTTCTGTTTATTCATTCATAAATTTATCAAATATTTATCAAGCATGTTTCATGTGCCAGGCTGCTGGAAAAAATTTTGGGCAATGGGGATGTAAGGATTATCCAGATAGGATTTCTGCCTCCTGGAAATATACAGTCTAGCTTTTCTACTTGTCAGATGGCAGTGAATCTCTTCCTGAGTTCTCTGCTTTGTACCACTCTTGATATAACAGAATCTAGTAGTTTTTACTATGCTATTAATATACTTTTTTGACACACAAAAAAGTGAAAATTCTTGAGATGAACTTTTATTTGAGCTGGATTTTTATAAAACTTCTTCTTTTGAATTTTATTGTTGAGGAGAAGAGGATATCTTAGAAAAGGCATGAAGTAATGAAGAATATCAGATAGGAGAATTGAAACAAAAATAAGTTTCAACTTAGCGTTCAGTTAATTATATGATTTAGTCAATCAAAGTATTATTGTGTATGGGCATTATAGGTATTCTTATTTTTTCCTTGTGACTATCCACATTTATTTCATTTTCTTCCATTTTTACCACTTCTTACCTGTTCCTTTTTTTGCAAACACTTATCTTTTTCCTTTCACTTCTTGCCACCATTGTTGGCTTGAAGTAGATATAGTCAGCATTCTCCTTTAGTTATATAACTAAAGCCAAGGATGGGTTCAGTGAAAGTGAAAGTCGCTCAGTTGTGTCTGACTCTTGGCAACTCCATGGACTATACAGTTCATGGAATTCTCCAGGCCAGAATATTGGAGTGGGTAGCCTTTCCCTTCTCCAGGGGATCTTCCCAACCCAGGGATCTACACTGCAGGCGGATTCTTTACCAACTGAGCCTCAAGGGACGCCCCAGTGGAAGTTGTTAAATGCTTATTTTGTCAGATCTATTGTATAATTTTTCTTAAGGGTGTGCTAATTGATCTTGGGACGTGAATATGTGCCAGGTTTTCATGGTAGTCATATATTTTCCAGAGCGCCTATGGAAATTGTAAAAAAAGAAATTTGTTCTTAAAGAACCTGGGACAAAAGTTACACACACACACACACACACACACACATGAACATATATGATATTCCTTGGATGTAGATTAATAGATAATAAAATTATGATACTGTAAATTCTAGCTCTACAAAAGTATTTCACTGTGTTAAATTACTTTTGGTGATGAGGTAATGGCTATCACTGGAAACTGCACAAGGAAGAAGGTAAGATATATATACTGTGGTAAGGGGAGGAGGTCATCTTTTCTTTATCCAAGGTTTATGTTTTATGCATGTCATAAGTGTTGAATTTTGTTAAAATATTATTGACTGACTTTGTTTTTTTCATCCAAAAGATCTGTAAGGAAATAGATTCCTAAGTTCTTCCCTTATTTTTCTTCTAGGGAACAACTCCAAGTTTCCTTTGGACAGTACACCAGTTCGAAATCGGGGTGGTGGAGATGGAGATTTTCAGTTCAGACCATTTTTTGTGGGTTCTCCCACAGCACCTGAACCTGCCAACAGCTTTTTTAGTTTTGCCTCCCCAAATAATGAATTAGAGCAGCAGCCAGTCTCTAGCAGGGCCTTTAAAGTAAAAAGAATTTAGTTGACCTCACAGAATTTTCTCTGTTCACTTTCAGTTCATTTAGTAAATAATCATTGTTTCACATAGGAGTCACCAGCCTTTTGTGTTTGTGCTGAATCTTCCAAGTTGTCTTCACATTTCCAATTTATGAGATTAAGTGGCCGTGGGCTGCGGGTGGCTTCAGATTTCCTTTTCAGTTTCTTTTATTAAACTCAATTTTAGGGTAAACTGTTTTCACTGGTAGCAAAAAGCTTACAATGTTTTTGGGTGTTTGTAGATCACCATTTGTTTATGTTTGAGCTATTTCTGGCTGAGCCCTATGTTTAAGTATACTGTATAAGCACCTCTGTTTTATGTCTACATGTCAGCTTGGGTTCTGGTGTGTATAGGTTCCTTTACATTTCTTTTTGTTGTTGCATTTGACAGTATGTTTATGTGAAAATTTTGGTTTCAGGAACTAGTGAGTGAGCTTGTAGCTTGTTATTTGGAAACATATATTTATTTGTATATACTTAATGTATTTGCCGATGTATGAACTTGTTTGGAGGTGTCATATCAGTGAATGAAGGAAGGTACAATTTGATGCATGTATGTTTAGCTCCTATTTCTATTTAAGAGTAATTCACATTGATAAAGTTATGTTGAAAGCTGACTTTTTGGCATTTAAGATAAAATTACTTCTTTTTTTTTTTGCTAGCTGTTGCCCTGGATCTGCTTATTTAGGAATGCACTTCTACTGCAGGAAGCTTGCCAGTATGTTGTTGATCTCAAGATTACAGTAATTAAAATACTTTTAATGATTTATTCCTTGTTTTTCTTTATTAAATAGTGGTCATTTCTGACTACTATCACAGTAAAATATAAAACCAATAAAGAAATTTGAAGGATACTTTCAGTAACTTTACATCCTATTAGAGGCAAGACTTGAAATCATACTGGTTGAGGAGCCAGAACATCAAGGTTCTGGTTATTTTTTCCCCCATATATTAGTTGTACAAGTTTAAGTTTAAACTTTCGGGGGCTTTGTTTCTATGTCTGTGATGTAAGGTGTTGAATTAAATTATCCTTACAGCCTTTTCTAACTCTTATTAGATTTTGTGATTTATTGTTACTGGCTTGGAAAGAATTGCCATGGAATTACCTAAATGCCAAGTTCCATTGTTTTTTAGGTAATAAAAGTCATACTGAAATCATTTGAGTGTATTTTATATTTAGTCATTGTAGAAAGGCAAGTAAATACCCTTGCTTTACCTAATTTAATAGCAACCAAGTAACATTTTCTTCTTTAAGGGTATAGAATATCAAATCTCTTAAAAAATAATTTTTATAGTACCCCAAAGTTAAAATGGTATCTGAGAAAGAGGATGAAAAAATCTTTACTTAAAAGCTCAAAAACACCCCTTTCTATTTCATTGCTAATTACACAGATTTTATAGGTTGCAGTTTTTTCTTCCCTGTGAAGTTTTAAAATTTGTTGAAAAGTGATTCGAAGAAATCATTTTTGTACATTAATGATTTCTGTCCTGAACCTTTGCTTCGTTTGTTAGGTTCACAGAATCAATTTGAAGTATAAGTAAGCTATAATTAAAACTAAAGAAAAACTCTGGTGGACTATTACATGCTACTTTAAAAAAATTGCATTCTACTTTAAAAATATGTAAGAGTTTAATACATTCACATGGTACAAATTCCAAAGGTACAAAAAATTTATAGAGTGAAAACTCTTGCCTTTCACTCTTATTCCTGAACTTTTCCTTTCTGGAAGCAGTTAGTCTTGTAGTGTCTTGTGTCTCGTGCAGAGACAGTCTCAGTTCAGTTCAGTTGCTCAATCGTCTCCGACTCTTTGCAACTCCAGGAATCGCAGCACGCGAGGCCTCCCTGTCCATCACAAACTCCCAGAGTTTACTCAAACTCATGCCCATCGAATTGGTGATGCCATGCAGCCATCTCATCCTCTGTCTTCCATCTCATCCTCTGTCTTCCCCTTCTCCTCCTGCCCTCAATCTTTCCCAGCATCAGGGTCTTTTCCAACGAGTCAACTCTTTGCATGAGGTGGCCAAAGTATTGGAGTTTCAGCTTCAGCATCAGTCCTTCCAGTGAACACCCAGGACTTATCTTCTTCAGGATGGACTGGTTGGATCTCCTTGCAGTCCAAGGGACTCTCAAGAGTCTTCTCCAACACCACAGTTCAAAAACATCAATTTTTCGGTGCTCAGCTTTCTTCACAGCCCAATTCTCACATCCATACATGACCACTGGAAAAACCATAGCCTTGACCAGACGGACCTTTGTTGGCAAAGTAATATTTCTGCTTTTTAATATGCTATCTAGGTTGGCTATCTAGGTTGGTCATAACTTTCCTTCCAAGGAGTAAGTGTCTTTTAATTTCATGGCTGCAGTCACCATCTGCAGTGATTTTGGAGCCCAAAAAAATAAAGTCTGACACTGTTTCCACTGTCTCCCCATCTATTTCCCATGAGCTGATGGGACCAGATGCCATGATCTTAGTTTTCTGAATGTTAAGCTTTAAGCCAACTGTTTCACTTTCCTCTTTCACTTTCATCATGAGGCTTTTTAGTTCCTCTTCACTTTCTGCCATAAGGGTGGTGTCATCTGCATATCTGAGGTTATTGATATTTCTCCCGGCAATCTTGATAGTCCTGGCAGAGATAGTCTAGGTGGAAGCAAATCCTTTTTTTTTTTTTTTAAATTATGTTTGCTTTTGAATAGGTGATACATTTACATGACAAACATTCCAAAGTGTACACAATGAGAAGAATGTTCATCTCCTAGACAGCTCTCAGTCCCCCTATTTCCCTCTTCAGATACAGTCAATTGTTTCTTAAATACCCTTTGGGATATAGTTTATCAATATGTAAACATTATTAGTGCACTGGTACATGTGTGTGTGTGCTATGTCCAACTCTTTGTGACCTGTCCAACTCTTTGTGACCCCATGGACTAGCCTACCGGCCTCTTCATACACACGCGCGCGCACGTGCGCGCGCGTACACACACACACGCACACTACCCAGGGATCCAGTACACGCACACACAAACTACCCACTACCCAGGGATCCAGCGCACGCGCGCACACACACACACACAGACACACAGACACACAGACACACACACACATACACACACACACACACACACACACAACGCAGGGATCCAGCGTGCCCGCGCATACCACACACACACTATTAGTGTATTAGTGATGGCTTTCTTAATACCATTCCAAATGTAGTCCATTTATTAGGATAGTGTTTTTAAAATTATAAAATTCCTCCTATATAGAAAATCACTGTAAAGTTTGGAAAACATTCAGGCAAGTTACCTTACCACTGTACCACATTTCCTTCAAAATTTTAAACTTATAACAGAGGCACCCACTTTCTTAGCCTGTTTTTTTCCTGGGGTATTATAATCTTGGTATAAACAAATAGGAATATACGAAACAATAATACGCAGGTACTTAAACCGAGAACATTTTGTTTGCAGGACTTGGAAAAGACAAATTTTTGAATTTGAAAGTGAATGCAGACCATTTCCTCTGGGCTATAGGCGTTACAGGCGGATTCTTTACCGTCTGAGCTACCAGAGAAATCCACTTGGCACAGTTACGTTCGGAGCGGCGCGCTTTCTTGAAAACCAGCTTTCACTCAGGCGCCGTAAGCCTCCAGAGCTCTAGATGTCGCTGTGGCTCTATCGTGGGAACGGGTATGCGTCTCTGTGGTTTTAAGTCGGGGGCGGAGAACCTGGGAAATGATGGCTGTTGAAGAGGAAGAAGTCAAGGAGGTCTTGCAGAAATTGCAGGTGGGGCAATAGATTAAAATACATATCTGCTTTTGTTACTTGGGAAGAAGTAGAGAGCCCAGTTTATGCACTGCCTGCGAATTTCTTGACACATACCCGACGCTACTTGCGTCCCCGTGGTTACTATAACAACTCCCGAAGGTGCAGCCGCCACGGGCTAGACGAGCCCCCGCGGCCAAGCGACAGGCGCAGCCAGTTTTTGTTGGGATCCCGTGGTGCTGACCCGACTGCAGTCCATTTCAGCCCTGTAGGGAAGAGGATTTATTGCTCCTAACTTTATTCCTGTGCGTTGTTGGGAGGTTGTGTTCACCCCTCCCCCCATTCGCCCGTAACAAATAGCATACACGTGTGTTTGGCAGATCTGCAGGCGCTATTACCTATTGCTTGTAGTTTTGATTCCTCCAAAGACCATTTCTTCAGTACTTTCATGCTTTCAAATTGGCAACAATCACAGTAATGGCTTGCACCGCGTGCATTCTGGTTACTCTCCTTAGAATTTAACAGTTTTGATTTCTTTGTGTACTCCACAATTCCAGTTTGGGATCTAATGCAGAAGGCTCCAGACTCTACTCAGCTCGCCATTGACTGTGGTAACTGGGACAGTCTTGTACTTGGTAGATTGGAGCTAACTAATTGCTTGACTCTTTTCTTTTAATAACCCAAGATTTTTCTTAAATGTCAGAAACTGTGTTTTTTGTATTCTAAGGCAGCCTGAAATGTACTCAGAAACTGAATTTTTGGTATTCTAAGGCAGCCCGAAATGTAAATGTTAGAGTTATGACGGGTTTGTAACTTTCTTAAAGGCTTCTACAGCAAAAGTTTAAACACTGATGAGATTTCTTTGTTTCTTTAGTAGATTAGACTAATAACACCTTTTAGAGTGTGAACTTTACCTCACATCCGATTGACTTGGATGTAATTCTTTTCCCTAGTGTGACTGTCTGAAATCAGAGAATCTCAGTCTAGCGCTGTATTACAAACATTGTGTATATATGTTTGTATATGTATGGAAAAAACCTGGAAAGGTAGACTAAGCCGTGGTTATCTCTGAGGTTATTGGAATGATCATGAGGAATTTTTTACCCTGCATATTTTACATGTACCTGTTGGAATTTTAACAAAATATATATATTGATTTTTGCCAGGACAAAAGTTATTAAAAATGTTCGCTGTAGCAAAACAAGCCAACAAAGCCAATTTCTTGTATGTTTTCTATTCTATTACAAATAGAAACAAACAGTAAGACCTTCTCTATAATTCTTAATATGTGGCTATGCTGACTGCATGACGAAAGGAAATGGGTTGTAATATTTGTTGAGAGCTGTCTTTTCCTGCTCTTATTTGTGGTAGATGCCCTAAGCAGCTAGGTAGAGGATACCTGGGGTATCTGGGGAGGGTGCAAGGGCGGAATGGGAGAATGCAGTAGAGAGAGGAAAAGGATGGTGATGTTGCTATTCTTGGGAATGGTGGTAAACTTTATATCATTGTTATAGACATTTTCGGTTAGAAGGAATACATTAAAGGATTTTTCTCAAAGTGTATTTTACAGGTTATTTTTATTAAAGTCATGCAGGGTGCTTGTTAAAATGCAGAATTTTGAGTTCTGCTAGAACCACTAACATCAGAATCTCTGTAGGCTGGGCCTTGGAAATACAATAAAACTTGAAAAGCACTGTTACAGAAGGAGATAATCTAACTTCATCATTTTGGGTAGAATTTTAATTTCAAATAAGTACTGTGAAGAAAAGTAGGAGTGTGATTTAACAGTGGGGTGGAGGAGGGAGTTACTTTAGTTTGGGTAGTCAGGGAAAGCCTGTCTGAGAAATTGGTGTTTGAACTGAGACCTAAATAATGAAGAGGAATGAGCCATGCAAAGGTCTGGAGAAGGAATGTCCAGGCAGAGGGAACAGCATGTGTGTAGGCAGGATTGAGAATGGATTTTGAGGACCTGGCTTGAATAGTGTAGGACAGTGATAAGAAGTGAAGTCTGTGGCAGGATGAATGGTGGGAGGTCAGATCTTACAGTCTTCTAGGTCATAATAAGGAGTTGGATTTTATTCTGTCTGCAGTGGTAAACTAGTCTGTGACATGACCTTACCTTTCTGTAAGGCCACTTCAGCTGTAGTGAGGAGAATGGGAAAGAGTAGAAGCAGGATGACCAGGTAAGAAGCTATTGAAATAGTTCAGGCAAGTAATGATGCTTATTTAGTTGAGGATACTCATAGTGACTTGGAGACTGGTGGATGGATTTGGGATGTGATGCAGAGGTATTTGGTAAGACTTGGTGGGATTGGATTATACCTTTCTACTGCTGTTTTGTTTTAGGAAAGAATAGATAATGGAAAAGCTTTGATTGATGTCCCAGGAAGACTCAGAGATAGTTAAAGAGGAAGGAGAACATTTACTTGGAAAGAATGCAAGTGAGCCAGAGGATGACTTGACAAAAACTAAACAAACAAAAACCACAAATATCTAAAGAAAAAAAACTGCAAAAATACAAAATTTATCAAGCTTAAATTGGCTTGTTTGTCGTAGAGAATGGCTCTCACGTGTTTGTCATATTCACAAATGTCACATATTTTCAGATATCAGCATAGGAAAAATCAGGGGTAAGGGATCATTATTGTTAGGAAGTCCAGTTTTAAGGGTAAATTTCAAAGTTTTATACTTTAGGGACCAGTACCAGATAGGATGATCTTACTAACTTTGTTTTATCTCAAGGTGAAAAGCATTTCCACTCTCCTGACTAAGGTATGTGAAGTGCTTAATCATATTGGAAGCTCTGCTGGGTCTAAGAGGAGAGACTGTCATCATGGTGCAGATTGACTTGAGACAGTGTGAGAGAGGGCTGAACAACTTTCCTTCCTTATCTGTAACCTCCCTCTGTGTCATTCCTAGGCGAGGTAGAGGATCGGCATTTCTAGGCCAAAAGTTGGTATGGCTAGCCAGTCTCAAAGTTTACTTGTCTGGTATCCTCTCCGCTAATGGAGCCCATTCTTATAATGGTCTCATTCTTATATTCCTAGGAACTGGTGGACCAGCTGTATTCATTTCGAGAGTGCTATTTTGAGACACATAGTGTTGAGCATGCAGGGAGGAAGCAACAAGATGTGCGGGAAGAGATGGAGAAGACCCTGCAGCAGATGGAGGAAGCAGCGGGTATGAGTCCCAAAGAACACAAAACCCGCTCTTCTTCATTGAAATGAGATGGAACTTTGCTCTCTCTGTAGACTCTTTGGTATCCTGTTTGTGGCTGCTACAAGTTAGTACAACAGAATATTTCTTCTAAGGGTGCCTGTGCAGGATGGCAGCCTTTCCATTCCCTAAACTCCATTTCCAAATGCTCTGAAATGAAAAAGCATACTTATTGCTTGGCTACTGTTGGAGTAATCTTCTTAACTGACCTTTCTGCCTCTTAATTTCTTTTACTTCCAAATCTACTTAAATAATGACCATGGCCATTATCTTTCTAAATAATTGCTTCATGAATTTAATCTCATCTCTTGTCTGTGTCTTCAAAGATTCCTCCTCTTGACTGGTTGTGGTCTAAACCAGTCCTTTGTTATTCAAGTCTTCATTGTCTGACTTTTTTTCCCCTACCCTTCTCTCTGACTACCTACTTACAGAGAAGCTTTTTGTTTCATTCAGGTTGAACCATCCATCCTCCCATGAACATGCCACATGTATTTCTCCTTTCTGCTTCTTTGTCTTTGTTTACATTATTTTTCTCCCTGAAGTGTCTTGTCTTTTTCCTTTTCACTTTGTAAAGTCCATTCATTGGGTGTATGCCGTATGCTCTTTTTCACTGTGTTTTAATTATCCGTGGATAGACATTGTCCTCTCCACTAGATTGTAAGCCTCTCAAAGGTAGGGGTAATGCTTTCTTTGTTACCTTGTTTTCTAACATAATAGTCTGCATGTGATAGGTTTTCAATAAATTGTTTGTTCATGAAGATTTTCCTTAGTTATTTGATTGCTAGAACTGGCATAGGGATTCCTTGAAAGTACCCTGGTCTCACCTGTAAAACTGTCTGGGTTTCCTTTATCTTTTCCCTTCCTCCTAGGTTCAGTCCAGGGCAATGCACAGGTTCTGATGCTGACTGGGAAGGCACTGAATGTGACCCCTGACTATAGCCCCAAGGCTGAGGAGCTTCTGTCAAAGGCTGTGAAGCTGGAGCCCAAGCTGGTAGAAGCCTGGAACCAGCTGGGTGAGGTGTACTGGAAGAAAGGGGATGTTGCAGCCGCCCATACCTGCTTCTCAGGAGCCCTCACCCATGTGAGCTGCCCACTCTGCCCTCAGAAAACAGATGGGGAGGGTGGGATTTCTCTGGTTTTGTGAGTTTCCTTAGGCCACGAATACCAGAGTATAACTGCGTGGGAACTAGGAGGACAGAATCAGAAGAGGGGAGAGAGGATAGGGGAGCAGACTTGGATGAGGAAGAAGATGATGGAACCAGGTTCAGAGGTAGTTGAGAAGTGAAGGAAAGTAACTGAGTTGATCCTTGTAGATGGGAGTCTTAGATACATATGGCAGTAAGAATTAAGGTGAAAAATTAGAAGCCTGAAATAAAATAGATCTGGAAAGGAGAAATAGAACCATGAAGGTTAAGTCTATGACTTCTCCACTTGCAGTGCAAGAACAAAGTCTCCCTTCAAAACCTGTCAATGGTGCTTCGCCAGCTGCGGACCGACTCCGGAGATGAACATTCTCGCCACGTAATGGACAGTGTCCGACAGGCTAAGTTGGCTGTGCAGATGGACATCCTTGATGGCCGCTCCTGGTGTGAGTGCTTTCAAAAGATCTCCAGCAGGTTTCTAGAGCAGTGGTTCTCAACCGTGGCTGCACACCAGGATCATCTGGAGCCCATCTGTTGAGTCTGACTCTTAAGTGTGAAGCTAGGGCATCTTTGCTTTGAAGGAGCCCGAAAGGTATTTTGATGAACCACTATTCTAGTACCTCTTGGACCTGTCCATTGAAGAGAGGAGGCTTATGTTTCCCTATAAGCAAAGCAGAGCTTTTGTGCAGTCTCCTGTTGTTTCTCCTTTGGGTTTGTGTTTGCCTCTTTATCCCAGAGGAATTTTGGGTATACCCTGAGTATAGTGTCATCACTGGTTTGTTTCAGATGTGGGGCCTTTCATACAGACTTTGGAGGGTGACCAAAATAGTTATCCTTAACACTTGGGCTCTGAGATGATCCATCACTGTGTTTCTCAGTTTTTTTCTTTGCCCTCCCACCCCCACTTAGGAGGCACAGGATGGCTAGAGCTGGTTGGAGTTGGGTATTTCCCTTCTTCCATATGGAAGGCTGGAGCTAGCCAGAGTTGGTTCTTTCCCTTCCTTAGGTCAGTTACCTTCTGATAATACCTTAGCAGGTTAGGCTCTGGTTAACTAGTTTCTCCTGAGGGCACTTGTCAAGAATGGAGTGTTCAGGAGTTCCCTGGTGGCCTCGTGGTTAGGATCCCAGGCTTTTACGGCTGTGGCCCAGGTTCAGTCCCTAGTTGGGGAACTGAGATCCCTCAAGCCACGTAGTGTGGCCAAAAAAACTCACACAAACAACAACAAAAAGAATGGCGTGCTCTGGCATATTTCAAAAAAGTTTCTTTGTCCCTTGCCTCTGCTAGAAGTATGAAGGTATTCTTTGATATTTGCTATGGGAATCTGGTTGAGTTCTTGGAGGTAAATCTTACAATATTGTTGGGGGTCCCTTATGACTGGTACCCCTGGAGTTTTTAACTCCCAGGCTTGTCCACAGTGAGGCTCCAGAATTCATCAATTTCAGTTTAGGTTTTCCTACCCCAGCACTGTTGGTGTGGTAGCTCCTGAGTTTCTGCTAAGCAGTAACTCCCTGTATTCACCCCTGTCTGTCTGATTTTGGAGCAGTGGTTTGCCCGTAATGTCCCCTTTATTATGCATCCAAGAGAAGTTGTGGATTTTTTAGTCTGTTCAGCTTTTTACTTGTTAGGATAGAGTGGTGACTTTAAGCTCCTTACACGCAGAACCAGAAATCTGTATTTCTCTTTCAGATATTCTGGGGAATGCCTACCTTTCTCTTTACTTCAATACTGGCCAGAACCCTAAGATCTCCCAGCAAGCCCTCAGTGCTTATGCCCAAGCAGTAAGTATTTATGGTCACCCAGGCTGGATATGTAGAGGCAGCAACAGAGGCAAAAATGTTGTTCAGTCTTCTTTGTGGCATTTTAGCCAGCAGCATGGGGAGTGTTTGCTGGCATCTGATGAGTGGTTTTGTGAAGCCAGTCCTGCAGAGGTGAGGTATTTCTTCCTATAACTTGAGTATTAGCAATCGCTTGCAGAGTGTGCCTCAGTGCGAGGTAGCTATTTGAGCTGTCTAGATTTATTTATTTATTTTTTAGATTTCTTATAGAGGCATGTGTAACCAAATCACAGAGCCCATCCGAATATGTTCATCTTTTTGAATGGGAAAAAAGTGTATGTTAAAATAACGTTTATTAACACATATACATATTTTTTAAAAAAATTAGAACTCTGCTACATAAGTATAAATTAAACAGTAAACCAGGTTAACCATTAAATAGTATGAATCTGGATTTCCCACAGGCTAAAATAGAAAATAGCATGTAATCCATTCTACATTATATCCTAGGGAGTAATTCACTGGAGCTTATGCTTTGCCTTAGGTTTTCAGGCTGTTTATATTAATATCCACTTGTAGGGGGGGTTTCCCTCAGGCTTTGAGTGCATGAATGCTCATGGTTAACAAGGTTTACATTGGCCTCCTGAGTACTTTTTATTTAGACTTCGTATTCACCTTCTTTTGTTTTCTCTTGACATAGAGACTTGCTTTTTAACTTACTGTTATTTATTTTGCTCTGAGTGGCAGAATAAGGAATATAGCTACCTTATGTTCATGTTTGCAGTTTAGAGACTATTCTTTTTTCTGTCCTTTTTTACCATCCCACAGAAAGTTTATATTTCACAAAATTGAATTGTGAAACATAGATAACCATTTTTAATAAGCACAGTCAAATTTTTAATCACAGAATGTCTCCAAGAATTATAGCTTTAAAATATACAACCAATTTTTATATTTCAAAAATATCTCAACTCAAATAAGTTAATTTCTTAAAAAGTACATTTCTCACACTATTTGTTTGGCTTTGCCCTGGTGTAAAGTCACTCTGGTGCAGCCACACCCAGAAGCTGTGGGGACAGATGTGTACACCATGCGCTTTCTGTCGCCTCTGTGCTGGTGACTGCAGCTCCCCTGGTAGGACTCATGCTCATGACAGAGGAACATGCAGTAATAAGCTGGCTTTTTAAAAAATGACAGAGACGACTTCCTCACACACTGTGCTTCTCGCTGTAGTCCTTTTTTTTTTCCCTTTATTTTTATTAGTTGGAGGCTAATTACAGTATTGTAGTGGTTTTTGCCATACACTGACATGAATCAGCCATGGATTTACATGTGTTCCCCATCCTGATCCCCCCTCCCACATCCCTCCCCATCCCAGCCCTCTGGGTCTTCCCAGTGCACCAGCCCTGAGCACTTGTCTCATGCATCCAACCTGGGCTGGCGATCTGTTTCACACTTGATAATATACATGTTTTAATGCTATTCTCTCAGATCATCCCACCCTCGCCTTCTCCCACAGAGTCCAAAAGTCTGTTCTATACATCTGTGTCTCTTTTTCTGTCTTACATATAGGGTTATTGTTACCATCTTTCTAAATTCCATATATATGTGTTAGTATACTGTATTGGTGTTTATCTTTCTGGCTTAATTCACTGTATAATGGGCTCCAGTTTCATCCATCTCATTAGAACTGATTCAAATGTATTCTTTTTAATGGCTGAGTAATATTCCATGGTGTATATGTAGCACAGCTTTCTTATCCATTCGTCTGCTGATGGGCATCTAGGTTGCTTCCATGTCACTGTAGTCTTAACAGTGACATTTAACTCAACCCAACCTGTGTAGTCAGCAGGTTTGGTTTTTATTCAATCAGGGAACTTTTTAGGCAGAAGTATTTTGTTTTACTCTGATTTCTTAATCTGGTAACTGCTTACATTTTAGGGTATAATATGATGTACTTCTTTAAAATTTTATATTTGGCTTCTGCTAAATAATTGCTTTTAACTCTTAATTTCTTCATCAGACCTACATTTTTAAACATATTTGAACCAGTCATTTAAATGATTTTAATTCATGTTGTTTGTGCTTTTGCAGTGTGCCAGGCAGTGAATAGAATAAAAAAAAAATAAAGTGATCAGAGCCACGAAGATAGCTGCAGATATGTCTGTCTGTACTGCCATATGGTTTCTGGCCATCTATTTAAAGTAGCAAATCAGAATTTGGCTTTCTCTGTGTGTTTTAAGGGGGCTTAGATGTAGTAACATGATTCTGTTTGTGTCTGAAGCTGGACTCATGGTCAGAGGAAATGCGTTAAATCAGCATCATTTGTTTTTCTAGATTTTCTTCATTTATATTAACATCTCATTAATTAAAATTTTTTATCAGATATTAGTCACATATTGCTTCTATCTTTATACTATTACATGGGTAAATTATAATCATATTTTAAAGTTCCATGCATATACAAAGCCCTTACATCCTTGAGGTTTCAGGGACTGTGTAATATGTTCCACACAAGCATTTACTGTATAATAGTGTGGGTATAGGAAACAATTTGACAAGCAAAAACTTAAATTTTTCCAAGGAGAGGAGGTTTAGGACATGTTGTATGTGGCCATCCTTAAGACTGAGACAGGAGCCACTGATGGTCTTCTTATTCTACTATAGGAGAAGGTTGACAGGACAGCTTCCAGCAATCCTGATCTTCATCTGAACAGGGCAACGGTAAAAAGAAATTATCATTTATATTGGGGAGTGGTCATCTGAAAGTCAAATACATAAGCTATCTAGGTCTTAGCCTGTGAGGATAACTGAGTATTCATAGGGACAAAGTTGAGTACTAACTGCTAGAGAAAAGCCAAATTATTTCTGGGAAAAGCTTGCTTAGTTTGACTTAAGTATCCAGGGGGAAAGGAAAAGGGGCTGAGTTGGTGGGAGGGTGAATAGAGGACGGTGGGGCACAGTTTACAAGACTTTCCTGAAATGTTCATTATAAACATAAAAATAGAATCACCCAATGTATGCAACTTAACTGCTTTAGAGTTTGGCAGTTGGCTTCTTTGAAATGATTTCACCTTTGAGGTTGTGATCACCTTGGCCAGGAAAAAGGATATAAGGTGTTACCAGCTCTTCACGCAGTTCATTTGTAGAACAGGAAAACAACTGGGAGTGTTTGTAGAGTAGGAAAACAGTTGGGAACAGGAAAACAGTTTATTTCTCTAGATTCCTAGCCCACTGTGCTAGCCCACTTCTGCATAGTTTGTGTTAAACATAATTGGGAAGGTTTTTGTTACTTCTTGTGCAGTTACATAAATATGAGGAGAATTATGGTGAGGCCCTGGAGGGCTTCTCTCGGGCTGCAGCACTGGACCCTGCCTGGCCAGAGCCCTGGCAACGAGAGCAACAGCTCCTGGATTTCCTGACTAGATTAACCAGCCTCCTTGAGAGCAAGGTAAAGATGTCTGAAGATTGAGCCCTACTTTTTTATTCTGCCGTAGGTCAATAAAATATTAGGCCTCGGTAGTAGTGACCCTATAGAGGTGGGTAGGTGGTGGGGAGGACTAGACTCTCAAGGAGGGTGATTCGTTTCCAGCTTCTTACCTGTTTCCTTTTCCTTTGCAGGGAAAGGTGAAGACCAAAAAGTTACAGAGCATGCTGGGGAACTTGCGCCCAGCCCACCTAGGCCCTTGTGGTGATGGGCGCTATCAGTCAGCTTCGGGGCAGAAGGTGACTCTGGAGCGCAAGCCCCTGAGTGCTCTGCAGCCTGGTGTAAATAGTGGAGCTGTGGTCCTGGGAAAGGTGGTGTTCAGCCTTACCACAGAGGAGAAAGTCCCCTTGTGAGTTTCTCTTGCCTTTTCTATTTTTTATCCTTTTAAATTAGTTGCTCTCATTTCCTGGCCTTTCTCTGAAACTTGAAGATAATCGTTAGTGGTCAGAGATCAGTGAATTCTCTTTACCTTCTGTGACTGTCCCAAGAGACATTGTATTATCTAAGTGATGTCTGACAGTCTCTCTGTAGATTCTGTTACCACCCATTTTTTCCCCGAGTTTGGTGTTCTGTCGACTCTTACATCTGAAGCTGAAATTTGACAGCTACATTTTTTTTTATAATATAGGATATCTTTCTATAAGATGGAAACCGTATAATTCTCCTACCTCTTTGTGTTTTCATGATCATAGAAGTAGGAGAAAGAATTCTAAATCCTGTTTGGGCTTAGGTATGCCTAAGCAGTTCTGGAAGGTGAGCTTTGAGTTTGAATTTAAGGCCTGTTGGAGAGATTCTCTCAGATGTTGTTCCACATCTGAATATTGAGCAACATTTGTTATTGAGCATCTGCTATATGTGTTGTTGGGAGTTAAAAAAAATGTAACACAGCCAAGTGAAGGGTTCTTATAGTTGAGCAGAGGAAATGAGTTAAGAATATTCATTTAGAAAATTTTAACTTTTGAAAAATGAGGGTTCAGTCAGTGCCATCATTGCTTGGTCCTTTGCTCACTTCCCAATCCCTGATTGACTGGTTTCCTTTTTCTGTTTTCTGCTGAAACGCTTTTGTTCCTGGGCTCACCGGTGTTTGATCCAGTAGCTTGTATTACATGGCTCCTCAGCATCCTGACTTCTCTGTCACTATTGCCTTTCAAATTCCTTCTGCTTCATTCAAACTAAAATACAGCTCCCACTGTGTGCCTGATTTTCCTCCATGGCATTTTCATGGTGTATGTGTTTGAAGAACAGGAAGATAGTTGAGAAACGTTTAGTTACTATAGCAGACCTTAGAGTTAAGAGGAATGAGGAAGAAGTATAAGCAAAGGTAGGTTTAGGGGCCCTGGAACAAATATTTTGCTACTCTTTGGTTTCTCTTTTTCTGCCTAATTTCTAAATGTTAAGTTCGAGGTAGACTCTGTTTTTCTTTCTTTCCTCTTTCTCTGCTAGGATGGCAAATAGATGCCAACTTTGATCACTTGGCAATGGCTGTATGGCTTACTGTTTAGAAGGATTCTGAGGCTTTTTCACCAGGAGAGGATGCTGTGCTTGATTGCAGTGTTTACTGTGAATTTGAGTGTGCCAAGTGAGCTTGAGTACTGATTCCTCACCGTCTCTTTTATAGGTCATCTCATTTGGTGATGTCATATAAACCCAAGGCTTTGGCTGCCTCCTTTATGCTCACAGGTCCAGCTCCAGCCCAAGCCTCAATTCTAAGTTTTGGATTCCTGTATTTACCTGCCTCTGGGCTTTGATAAAATCTCTAACTCATTATGTTCAAAATTACTTATGTCATCTTTCTCTGTCAATCTGCTTCACCTCCCTGAATTCTTTGTCAATCAATGGTGTTACCTCTAGTCAGTCACTTAATTAAGACTTCTGGAAGTTGTTATAAACTTCTCCATTCTCTTGCCTTGAGGCAATCGCCAAGACTAATAGATATACCTTTTAGTCCCTACTTCTTTGTGTCTGCTAATTTAATTCAGCCTCAGCACTTCTCCAGACAAGTCTCCCTATTCCCTGTTTTCCCTCCAGTGTTCCACAGTGCGGAGGAATATGCCCCAGATACAGATTTGACCATTGCTGTTTCTTATTTAAAATCTCTTACTGGTATTGTGTAACTTTTGGGATAAAGTTTTAACTCCTTAGTTTAACACACAGAGTCCTTTATGATTTTTTCCCTGTCTACTGTCTTCTGTCATTTTTCCTCTTGTACATTTTATTCCAATTTTAGGATTATTTTATAGGTTTCAGAACAGCCGTTTTCATGCCTCTGTGTCTTTATACACAATTATTGACCTGGATAATCTTTTTGCTGCTTCTTGATATAGATTACATTTTTTCCCCCAACATTCTATTATAAAATTTTTCAAACATACAGCAAAATTGAAAGAATTTTACAGTGAACATTTGTGTACTTATATTGTACTATTCATATTTTATTATATTTAGTTTATCACATATCTGTCTATTCCCTTATTCATCTGTTGATATCTTATTTTTGGTGCATTTCAAAGTAATTGTAAACATTAGTATGCATTCAGCATGCAATCATTAGAGTTCAGTATTGTTTATAGTTTTCTTCTTTTTATGTAAAATTTGTATACAATGAAATGTGAAAATCTTAGTGTACATTCCTAAGTTTTGACAAATGGATATTTTCATATAACCCGGACACCTATAGAGAACAATACCGCCACCTCAGCAAGTTCTCTCATGTTCCTTTCTTGTCAAGCCCTATTCCCTTCCCTGTAGAGGTTTTTTATTTCCACTGAGGATTAATTTTCCTGTTTTAACCCAGGTAGTTTTTCATTCCTTAAGATTCAGTTTGAGGTCTCGTCTAAATGGAAACCTTCCTGGCTTTCCATTGATTTAGACATTTCTTCTCTGGGCCCCCACAGCCCAACCTTTGGCTTCACTGAATTCAGCACAAGAAAAGAGCTATTCTGGAACCTTTTGCAGTTGTATTGTAAGTGATGGTTTAATTGTCTGACATCCACTAGACGAATAAAGTCACTTATAGCTGGATTGATGTCTCACTGCTAAGCACAGTGGCTGACACCAGATAGGTATTCAGTGAAAGTTTGTGGAATTAAGTAAATTGACAGTGATGGTTAGAGAGTTTGATATTGTGATAGTTAAATTGGTAGAGCAGGAATACTGTTCTGCTGTAACATTTTGAGCTCATTCATTATTAATATTTGTTGAAGGCTTCAGTGTGCCTGTTTCCCAGGTTCTTGGGAAAGTGACAGATTGATGAGTCTTATGGATGTTTTTTAAAGATATATATCTAAGACAAATGAGCCCTCAGGTGTACATAGTGAATGATGGTACCTGCTGTAGGATTTCTAAGGAAGTAACTATGAAAGCATTTGTTTATTTTGCTGGTATTATTAAAATCACTGTTTCTGCTTTTCTTTGCTGCTCACTCCTTTTTTTCCCACCCGTCCCTCCCTCTTAACCCATCTTAACCTGGCAGTACATTTGGCCTGGTAGATTCAGACGGACCTTGCTATGCAGTTATGGTGTATAATATGGTGCAGAGCTGGGGAGTACTCATTGGGGACTCTGTAGCCATCCCTGAGGCTAACCTTCGTCTTCACCGAATTCAGCACAAGGGAAAGGTGAGTGATGGCTAGCATTCTTTCTCAGCCCTTAGGTCCTCAAAGTGGGACTAAGTTTACCTCTTATAAAAAATATTTATGTAAGGTAATGTAATATGTGTGTGTATGTGTGGTATGATATCTTATATCTACACACATATATGTAATTATTTTTTACTAAAAGCTAGATTTTTTTTTTTTTTTTACCAAAAAACTTCTGGTAAACAAAGAGAATTTTAAAAATGGACCGAACAGAGAAAGAAAATTATCTATGATATCACATGTGGAATCTGAAAAAACTGTACTTGTGAAAACAGTAGATGGTGGAATTGGGGAGGTTTTGTTTAAGGATACAAGCTTGCAACCAGTAGATAAATAGGTTCTGGAGACCTAATGCATAGCATAGTGATTATAGACAACAATATGGCATTATAAACTTCAAAGCTGCCAAGAGATTAGATCTTAATTGTTCCCACCATAAAAAAGAAATGGTAATTATGTGACGTGATAGAAGTGTTAGCTAATACAGTGGTGGTAATCACATTGCAGTATATAAATATATCAAATTAACACATTGCATTGTATACCTTCCACTTATATAATGTTATATGCCAATTATTTCAATAAAAATAAGATTTAAAAAATAGACTGAAATATTCTCATTCATATGTTATTGCTGTTAACAGTTTGGTATGTAAACCTATAGTCTCTTCTTTTCATGAAAATATACACACATTTGTATGTATATTTTAAATTAATTGTGGAATATTATATGCAGATGTTTGTGAACATTTCCTTTGGCTTTCCATATTCTACAATTTGAATTCTACAATTGAATTCTACAATTCAACAAATTCTACATTTGTTTTGAGTTAAGACAGAGGAGCTGATGATGATGAGGATAGTAAAAATTTACTGAACACTTAACTGACTCTAGACACTCTGTTTAGAGTTTTACTGCCTGCTCTGGCTCATTTAATCCTCATAAAACTCTACAAGAGCAGGTGTTGAACCACTTTTTCAAACTGTTTCTACCTAGGGTCAGCAAATTATGGCTGATTGACCAAAGCTGGCTCACTGCCTGTTTTATATGACTTGTGAGCCCAAAATGGTTTCTATATGTTTAAATGAAAACAATGGAAAGAATAATAATTTATGGTATGTGAAAATTATAGGAAATTAAAATTTCAGTGTTTGTAATTAAATTTTTTTGAAACAAAATATGCTCATTTGTTTACTGTTATCTGTGGCTACTTTGGGGATTTCCCAAGTGGCTCAGTGGTTAAAGAATCTGCCTGCCAGTGCAGGAAATGGAGGAGTTTCAGTTTGATCCCTGAGTTTGAAAGATCCCCTGGAGGAGGGCATGGCAACCCACTCCAGTATTCTTGCCAGGGAAATCCCATGGACAGAGGAGCCTGGTGGGCTACAGTCCGTGGGGTCACAGAGTCAGACACGACTGAGCACGCATGTGGCTGCTTTTACACCACAGTGTCAGTGTTGGACAGCTTTGGGACAGAGACCATATGACCCACAAAGCCTTAAAATATTTACTATTTGACTTTTTACAAAAAAATTTGCTGACCCCAGATCTAGATTAGTTACAATTTTTCTTTGTTCTAAAAGTACTGTAGTAAATATTTTTATTTATATCTGCTCATATCCATGATTATTACATAAGTTTAATTAATTGACTAAAGAAATAAATGAGTTTCTAAGGTAAAATCTTAGTTTCAAAGCTTATGCAGTCTATGACTTTTGATATATACTGCCAAACTAGTTTTTGGAAGGTTCTACCAGTTAATACCAACAGTGAATGTAGTTATATTTCTTTGCACTTATGTGTAGAAATCTTTGAAAAACTATTTGCTGATTTTTCATGAAAAGGATAGCATCAGTATTCTTTGGCTTTGGTTTCTTGATTATTGGTGAGGTTGAAAATTGTATTAATATGTTTATTGACTATTTGTAATCCTTTATAAATTTTTTTTTGGGGGGGTCACTTGCTCAGTATGTTTCAAAAAATTGCTCTATGAGAATCTCTTTACTTTGACTTAAAAAAAACCTCCTTTACACTCCAAGTAGAACAGTATATTTTGGATAAAGATCTTTTAGCAACATGTTTTACAACTTAAAGTACATTTGAACTGATAAAGTGAGCTGATATCTTCTGTTATTAGGAGAACGTTTAAAACCTACCTCTGTTAATTCCTCCTTATATAAAAGAAGTCAATCTATATTTGGCAGATTAATTTATAGCCTAACAAACACTTGATTTAAGAGTTCCTCGGACTTTGCATTGGCTCTGGATTGACCACTGTGTGTATTTAGTTATAATTGTTGATAAACACTGTGGAAAGGGCAGATTTTGTAGAGCCAGTGGGACTTGTTTTGTTGGGCATTGCCAGGATCCTATCCTTTTTGAATTAGAGAATTGTCCACCCCCCCTTTTTTTTTTTTAATTTTTATTGGAGTATAGTTGATTTACAATGCTGTGTTAGTTTTGGGTGTACAGCAAAGTGTATCAGTTATATATGTACATATATCCACTTGTCCCCTTCTTGTAATGACAGTACTGGCGATCTGCCTGCCCCAGATACTCCTTTTGAGGATTGAAAACTTTGGGAAAATTGCATACCCTATGTAAGCTCATGTTTGTTTAATGTGAGATGGAGGTAAGGGGTGTATCTACTGAAGAAGGTAGAAAGGAGGGGAAGAAAGTCAAGATGGTGTACTCCTGTGCTAGAGTTTCTTCCATCCTAGGATCTGTAATTAGTCTCTATATTTGTCTTTTCCAGGACTATTCCTTTTCCAGTATTCGTGTGGAGACGCCCCTCCTGCTGGTGGTGAATGGGAAGCCTCAGGGCTCCAGCAGCCAGGCTGCTGCCACGGTTGCCTCGAGGCCACAGTGTGAATGACCCTCCTGGGATTGCATGCTACAGAGAGTGGAGACCAGGAGATAAGCTCTAGGGCACTCAGCCGCTCCGTCAGCCACTTCTAGTAACGCAGCTGGAATTGGGGGGATGTTTTAGATGACAACTTTCCTTCCTCTGCCCTGTAAGACACTTGTGTCTTCTATTAGGTTTCAGCTCTCTGGGGCCACACATGTTCCTGGTATATCTCTCCTGCCTCTTTCATTGCTCTTCTATGTTTTGGCAAAGAGCGTGGAATTGGTAGAAGGGTTGGGACCTTGCCATGGGATAGAGTCCCCAAGGTTCCCCTTCTTGCCTCCTTCCTGAGCCTCATGTGTATATATCGTTTCAGTATTTATTGCTAAGGGAGGGGGCTTAATTTTTTTAATGACTTAGTTTTTGAGCAATTTTTATTTTATTTTTATTTTAAAATTTAGGTCCTTCCCCTTCTTTGGGGCTGGAACAGAATTAAATTTGTTTGGAAAAAAAAAAATACTGTGTAGTTTGGCTTGTTTCATTCTCTCCAGGCTTGAATTCTTGGTTTTAGGATCACTTCAATCCATTAGAGCAATACCCCTCCCCCACTTTTTTCTTTATACAAAATAGTTTATTTTTCTTTCAGTTAAAAGAAATCTGGCAATAGGCAGCTCAGGGCAGGAATGGCAGTTCCATGAAGTCCTTGTGAATCAACTTTCTTCCATTTCCCTATTCTCTTATCCTCAGGAGTGGTCCTTATCATGTCCAACATGACAGCAGAACTGTTCTAACAGTGTTATTAGGCTGAAAGACGAGAGAGTTAGATGTTCAGTTCCTTTAGGTTCTAGTGATATATTTTATAATAGTTTTTCTTGATATCCTTGTGGGAAAATAGGGAAATATGAGGGAGGATTATTAACCAGCTGAATGGTTACATCCAGAGAGTTCATTAATGGATACAGATTAATTTGGAAGACTTCTAGTGCTGTGCCTCAGGTCTTTGTCCTTGCTCCTTGAATATCATTGATGACTCATTCAGTTTATGAAGAATGTAAAATATGGAGAAGTCCCTAGAGAATGGATGATAGAATAAATGTCAGTCTATCTTAAGAAGTTGTAAGGGCTGAATCTAAAATAAAAATTTAAAGTCCATTCTTTTGGTCCAAAAAGGGCAATTTTTAAGTTGTATCTTCAACATCATGTATGAAAAATTACTCAGAATTTTAGTAGATAAAGTCAGTAGGAGTAACTAGTATGATATAGATGCAAAACACTTTTTTTTAAAGACTATACGAATGAGAATATACTATACTTTCTCTGCTAGACAGAAAGAGTTTTTAATACATTGTCTGGCAGACCACATGTGGAGCCTTGTATCCAGTTCTCATTGTTGCTTGTGAGGTGTATAGTCATGAAACAGTGATCAGGAACTTGAGGGAATGTAAAATATCTTGAGAAACGGTTGAATGATTGGGAAGGAGGAGGGTGGTAAGATGTGTATGTTAAAGTCAGTAGAGGAGATCCAATTGTGTTGTTTAGTTGCTAAGTTGTGTCCGACTCTTCCGTGATCCCATGGCCTGTAGCCGCTCTTCTCCTCTGTCTATGCATCTTCCAGGCAAGAATACTGGAGTGGGTTGCCATTTCCTTCTCCAGGGGATCTTCCTGACCCAAGGATTGAACCCGTGTCTCTTGCGTCTCCTGCACTGCAGGTGTATTCTTTACCTGGTGAGCCATCTGGGAAGAGAGGACATCTAATAACTACCCCTTTTATTCAAGTCCTGAGACAAGGTGACATATCTGTGTTGGGCCAGACAATAGAAAGATGGCCAGTAGGTGATAGAAGTGGAACTTAAAAGATTTAATGATGAAATAAATGTACAGTTGAGTATACAAAATATATATGTACAGTTTAAAGAGTAATTAGAAATGTCCACTCATGATCTCATCTTGTTTTTACAGATAAATATCTCATTGTTTGATTATGCCACAATGTATTCATTCTGTTGTTAAAGGATATTGGATTTCTTTTTTTTTTTTGCTATTAAGGCAGTACATTATGAGTATTCTTTATGTGTCCTGGTGAGTAAGTACAAGAATTTCTTTTATAGCAATGGTTCTCAAAGATTTCTGATGCATACCAATATGTGAGAACCATTGTTTCAGAGTACTGGCACAAGGGTAGAATTGCTGGATCATGGAGTTACATGTACTCAGCTTTTTTTGAGAAATATCAAATGTTTTCAAAGTGGTTATACCAGTTTATATCTCTGCTGTCAGTGGATGAATGTTCCTAATGAGTCTTCTGCATCCCCATTTCTGTTTGGTTCCCTCATTATGTTTTAGGGTTCACAAATATAGGAAATTTGAATATTTCCCTGTGGCCTTAATGTGCATTTCTCTCACTATTAATGGCTTTGAGCGTCCTTTCATATTCTTTTTCATGGTAAAATGCCTATTTGTGTCTTTGCCCACTTGTACATTGGATTTCAAATTGATTTGTAGGATTTACTTATCTCCTGTACTGATCTTTTGTCATTTTATGTGCTGCAAACGTCTAAGAGTTTTTGGCTGTTTTTTTTTTTAACTCTATATTGGATCTTTTGTTGAACAGAATTCTTAATTTCTGCATTATTGAATTTATCAATATTTTCTTTTATGATTAGCACTGTTTGTATTTTAATAAGTCCTTGCCTATCCTGAAGTCATCAAAACATTTCCTCTCTATTGTTTTTATGAATTTTTATCATTTTGTCCCTTTCTTTTTATTATGACCTTTCCTTATGTTGTGATGTAAGTATATAATTTTTTTCCCAATGAGTAATTGATTGGCCCAACACCTTTTATTAAAGATCAATCCTTTACCCACTGATCTTTAAAGCCCAGTCTGTCTTAAATTTTCATATATAGTATGTAGGTCTGTTTCTGAGCTTTCTCTTTCTGATCTTTTCTGATCTATTTCTTTATTTCTATACCAGTACCATATTGTGTTATGGTATAGAACATATACCATAAAACACATACCATACCATAAAAGTCAGTATCCAGTCAGTAACAGTGAGCCATGTTGTCCTTAACCAATGAGTCCATTTATATTTTAGGATCTAAATTTTCATGAAAAATTCCTCTGGGATTTTGCTTGGGGTTGCATTGAATTTATAGATCAATTTAGGAAGAATAGACATGTTTATAACAACTGAATCTTCTTTTCCATGATTTTCTTCATTTGTTTAAGTCTTCTTCAGTGTCTTTCAATATAATTGTATACTTTCTCTGGGAAAGCCCTATATATCTTTTATTAGAATTTTTTTCCTAGATACTTCATAGTTTTTTATGCTATTATAAATGGTATAGTTCATAAAATGACATTTTCTGACTGTACTTGAGAAGGGATATACAATCGACTATTTTATATATATATTTTTTGTGGCTGTGACTTTTTAGAACTCTCTCATAATGTGTTGGTTCCTTTGGTTTCCGGTAAATAACAACTGTTTTGCGTCTTCCTTTTCAGCCCCTTTACTTTTTATTTTGTTCTGTTTTCTGCAGTAGTTAGGATCTCTAATATGTTGAGTACAAGTGATGATTGCAAGCAGTCCTATACTTAACGGGAATATTTTCAAAATTTCAATATTAAATGTTTGTTATATGGTTTTTACATATACTTGATCTTAGATTTCAATCCTATTTGAGTTTTTATCATGAAAAGGTATTATATTTTTATTACTGTTGTTTGGTTGCTAAGTTGTGTCTGACTGCAACCCCGTGGACTGCAGCATGCCAGATTATATTTTATCTAATGCTTTTTCTGCATTTATTGAGATAGCAGATGATTTTTTTTTCTTTTAATCCCTTAGTGTGGTGGATTAGCATTCTCTGCTTTTGATTAATAAACCAAACTTGCCTTCTTGGTACAAACCTTTGTTGGTAAGGATATGTATTTTTTTTTTTTTTTAACATTGTTGGATTCACATGGGTAATATTTAGGGTCACAAGTGCTATTAGTTTATAAGTACACTATTTCTTAATCTGTTCTAGTTTAATTTTGGTATGAAAGTTATGCTAGCCTCATGTAATGAATAAAGAGTATTTCTCCTATATGTGAGAAGTTTATGTAAAATCAGTTTGTCTTTTTCTTTGTAGAACTTGCCTGTAAAGACATCAGCAGCTGGCATTTTCTTTATGGGAAGACTAACTTCTGATTTAAATTCTTTAATGTTTTTTTGAATTATTCAAGCTTTCTCTTGATTTAGTCTTGATATTTTGTATTTTTTAGTAGTTTATTTTATTTAAGTCTCCAAATCTACTCTCCTAAATATTTGTAATATATTCCTTGTTTATTCTCCATGGTATCTGTCATTTTGTTTCCTTTTTCTCTACTGGTATTGTTTATTTGCAACTTGTTTCTCCTTCAGCCTTTTGTCTCTTACAGGTCTTCAAAGAACTTGACTTTGTTTTTTGTCATTTTTTGTATATTTTTTCTGTTAGTTTTTATTTTTGTCTTCATAATATTCTTTTTTTCTCCTGTTACAAGAGTGCCTATTCATGAGCTGGTATACAGTTTTTATATTCAGCAGGCAACGTGACATTCCATTGTTTTAAATTTGCATTCCTTTATTTGTGATGTTGAGGATCTTTTAATAAAATACTTGTTAACTACTTATAAGTTTGATGTAAAATGCAAAAGAGAGCATCTAACACTGAAGAATATGTATTAAAAAATTTTAGGGAGATATGTTTAGGAAATGATATAGCACTTGGTACAATCTATAATTATATGGCACATATTTTATTATATTATGATATCTTGATTATATGATTTGAACTCTTAAAAGCAAAGCCACTAACTTACACTTACCTTTAAGTTCTAGACATTACTATATACATCTCTGAGTGTTAGACATTGCCTGACTCATTAACAAATGGCTGGCTGACTGGACAGACAGTGGGTTAGGCAAATAAGATTAATATAGAGGGTGTTAACACTGTGTATGCAGAATAATAATGATTTTGAAACTATTCTTTTGGCTTGAAGAGCCTTTGAAACAGGGCTCCTGCTCTGGTAATTGTCTTCTTGTAGTTTCAATAGGTCTCCAGCGTTTCAGAGAGAGAGGGCAAATTGTGCTATTCTTTATCAGAAAATGAGGGGTATGGAGGTCAGAATTAGGAACTAGGAGGATGGAATGTATCAGTTATGGTTCAGTCACAGGAGCAGAACCTTCATGAGTTATGGGACAAGGGATTTATTATATAAATTAGACCTTATGCAATGTCTTATGTGGTAATATTTTGCATATTTTATGTAGTAATAAACCCTGAATACTCACTGGAAGGACTGGTGCTGAAACTGAAGCTCCAGTATTTTGGTCACCTGATGCGAAAAGCTGACTCATTGGAAAAGTTCCAGATGTTGGGAAAGAGGATGAGATGGTTGGGTGGCATCTCTGATGCAATGAACATGAACTTGAGTAAACTTTGGGAGATGGTGAGGGACAGAGAGGCCTGGCATGCTGCAGTCCACAGGGTCGCAAAGAGTTGGACATTACTGGGCAACTGAACAACAAATGTAATAGTATGTTTATTATATAAAAAAGACCTTGTGCAGTTCCAGCTTAGCAGGTTGGCAGAGTACAAACCAGCATGTAGGACTTCTAGGAGGTTACTCCAAGAGTAGAGCCGAAGTTTAAGATTAATAACTAGTTTCTACAGGGGAGGAAAAGAGGCCTAATTACCGTGATTAGGGGAAGAACTGGAGGGAAAAAAACCCAGAGTGTTGAATCTGAGAAGGTAACCATTAACATAGTGAATCCAGGTAAGTGCCAAAGCACAGATCGTTTCTATCTGTGGATACGATGAGCATAGCCCTGGTGAAGTCAAAATCTTATTGAGACCTACTACGGACACTTCTTCCTCATCTTCTCTTTAAATGATGGTGGCCTTAAGAGTCCTACTTATGGCCTGCTGCTTTCCTCCCTCAAAACATTTTCACTGAACCATTTCACTCCTACCCATGTGTTGTTCAATTACCAAACTACTAATTTTCCTAAATCTGTATTTCCAGATCTTTTTCCTTAGAACTAGTGATCAATTTACATCAGATTACCAGGCAATAGGTACCACAGGCAATTAAAATCCAATATATCTAAAGTAGAACTCATTGTCTCTAGCAGCCACCTGTTTTCTCTATATGAGCAGCTGACATCACCATGTATTCACTTATCCAGGCCAGAAACTTAGGGCATCACTTCTGATACTTTGTTTCTAGTTTCCAGTCTGTCATATGGTTATTGTGTTGATCATATCCCTTAGACATGTCTTTATTTTCTTTCTGTTCATTTTGTCTTAGTTTAGTAATTCTGCATTTCTTGCTTGACTTTGGCAATAGTTTTTTCCCTATAGTTGAAATCTTGCTTTCTCTAAGTTTTTTCACATTTTAAAAGTCAATTCAGTCGCTCAGTCGTTTCCAACTCTTTGTGACCTCATGGACTGCAGCACGCCAGGCTTCCCTGTCCATCACCAACTCCTGGAACTTACTCAAACTCATGTCCATCGAGTCGGTGATGCCATCCAACCATCTCATCCTCTGTTGTCCCCTTCTCCTCTAGCCTTCAATCTTTCCCAGCATCAGGGTCTTTTCCACTGAGTCAGTTCTTCGCATCAGGTGGCCAAATACTGGAGTTTCAGCTTCAACATTGGTCCTTTCAATGAATATTCAGAACTGACTTCCTTTAGGATGGACTGGTTAGATCTTGCAGTCCAAAGGACTTTCAAGAGTCTTCTCCAACACCACAGTTCAAAGGCATCAATTCTTCAGCACTCCGCTTTCTCTATAGTCTCTCACATCTATATATGACTACTG
This sequence comes from Cervus canadensis, assembly GCF_019320065.1. Classification (NCBI taxonomy): domain Eukaryota; kingdom Metazoa; phylum Chordata; class Mammalia; order Artiodactyla; family Cervidae; genus Cervus; species Cervus canadensis. The sequence continues at coordinate 24,131,392 of NC_057391.1, forward strand.
GAAAAACCACAGCTTTGACTAGATGGACCTTTGTTGGCAAAGTAATGTCTCTGCTTTTTAATATGCTGTCTAGGTTGCTCATAGCTTTTCTTCCAAGGAGCAAGTGTCTTTTAATTTCATGGCTGCAGTCACCATCTGCAGTGATTTTGGAGCCCCCCAAAATAAAGTCTCTCACTGTTTCGATTGTTTCCCCATCTATTTGCCATGAAGTGATGGGACCAGATGCCATGATGTTAGTTTTCTGAATGTTGAGTTTTAAGCCAACTTTTTCACTCTCCTCTTTCACTTTCATCAAGATGCTCTTTAGTTCTTCTTCACTTTCTGCCATAAGGGTGGTGTCATCTGCATATCTGAGGTTATTGATATTTCTCCTGGCAATCTAGATTCCAGCTTGTGCTTCATCCAGCCCGGCATTTCTCATGAGGTGCTCTGCACATAAGTTAAATAAGCAGGGTGACAATATACAGCTTTGACGTACTCCTTTCCCAATTTGGACCCAGTCTGTTGTTCCATGTCCAGTTCTAACTGTTGCTTCTTGACCTGCATACAGATTTCTTAGGAGGCAGGTCAGGTGGTCTGGTAGTCCCATCTCTTTAAGACTTTTCTAATTTGTTGTGATCCACTCAGTCAAAGGCTTTGGTGTAGTCAGTAAAGCAGAAGTAGATGTTTTTCTGGAACTCTCTTGCTTTTTCAATGATCCAACGGATGTTGGCAATTTGATCTCTGCTTCCTCTGCCTTTTTAAAATCCAGCCTGAACATCTGGAAGTTCATGGTTCATGTGCTGCTGAAGCCTGGCTTGGAGAATTTTGAGCATTACTTTGCTAGCATGTAAGATGAGTACAGTTGTCCAATAGTTTGAGCATTCTTTGGGATTGGAATGAAAACTGACATTTTCCAGTCTTATGGCCACTGCTGAGTCTTCCAAATTTGCTGGTATATTGAGTGCAGCATTTTCATAGCATGATCTTTTAGGATTTGAAGTGGCTCAACTGGACTTCCATCACCTCCACTACCTTTGTTCATAATGATGCTTCCTAAAGCCCACTTGGCTTCCCATTCCAGGATGTCTGGCTCTAGGTGAGTGATCACACCATCGTGGTTGTCTGGCTCATGAAGTTCTTTTTTTGTATGGTTCTTCTGTGTATTCTTGCCATCTCATCTTAATATCTTCTGCTTCTATTTGGTCCATATCATTTCTGTCCTTTATCGTGCCCATCTTTGCATGAAATGTTCCCTTGTAGCTCTAATTTTCTTGAAGAAATCTCTAGTCTTTCCCATTCTATTGTTTTCTTCTATTTCTTTGCATTGGTCGCTGAGGAAGGCTTTCTTATCTCTCCTTGCTATTCTTTGGAACTCTACATTCAAATGGGCATATCTTTCCTTTTCTTCTTTGCCTTTTGAGTCTTTTCTCAGCTATTTGTAAGGCCTCCTCAGACAACCATTTTGTCTTTTTGCATTTCTTTTTCTTGGGGATGGTCTTGATCCCTGCCTCCTGTACAATGTCACGAACCTCCGTCCATAGTTCTTCAGGCACTCTATCAGATATAATCCCTTAAATCTATTTGTCACTTCCATTGTATAATCGTAAGGGATTTGATTTAGGTCGTACCTGAATGGTCTAGTGTTTTTCCCTACTTTCTTCAATTTAAATCTGAATTTGGCAATAAGGAGTTCATGATCTGAGCCATAGTCAGCTCCTGGTCTTGTTTTTGCTGACTGTATAGAGCTTCTCTTATCTTTGGGTGCAAAGAATATAATCAGTTGATTTCGGTTTTGACCATCTGGTGATGTCCATGTATAAAGTCTTCTCTTGTGTTGTTGGAAGAGGGTGTTTGCTATGACCAGTGTTTTCTCTTGGCAAAACTATTAGCCTCTGCCCTGCTTTGTTTTGTACTCCAAAGCCAAATTTGCCTGTTTCTCCAGATATCTCTTGACTTCCCACTTTTGCATTCCAGTCCCCTATAATGAAAAGGACATCTTTTTTGGGTGTTAGTTCTAGAAGGTCTTATAGGTCTTCATAGAACCATTCAACTTCAGCTTCTTCAGCATTACTGATTGGAGCATATAGACTTGGATTACTGTGATATTGAATGGTTTGCCTTGGAAACAAACAGAGATCATTCTGTCATTTTTGAGATGGCATCCAAGTACTGCATTTCAGACTCTTTTGTTGACCATGATGACTACTCCATTTCTTCTAAGGGATTCCTGCCTACAGTAGTAGAGATAATGGTCATCTGAGTGAAATTTACCCACTTAAGTCCATTTTAGTTCACTGATTGCTAAGATGTCAATGTTCACTCTGGCCATCTCCTGTTTGGCCAATTCCGATTTGCCTTGATTCGTGGACTTAACATTCCAGGTTCCTATGCAATATTGCTCTTTATAGCATTGGACTTTACTTCCATCACCAGTCACATCCACAAATGCGTGTTGTTTTTGCTTTGGCTCCATCTCTTAATTCTTTCTGGAGTTATTTCTCCACTGACCTCCAGTAGCATATTGGGCACCTACCGACCTGGGGAGTTCATCTTTCAGTGTCCTATCTTTTTGCCTTTTCATACTGTTCATGGGGTTCTCAAGGCAAGAATACTGAGGTGGTTTGTCGTTCCCTTCTCCAGTGGACCACATTTTGTCAGAACTCTCCACCATGACCCGTCCATCTTGGGTGGCCCTACATGGCATGGCTCATAGTTTCATTCAGTTAGACAAGGCTGTGGTTCATGTGATCAGATTGGTTAGTTTTCTGTGATTGTGGTTTTCATTCTGTCTGCCCTCTGATGGAGAAGGATAAAGGCTTATGGACGCTTTCTGATGGCAGAGACTGACTGGGGGGGAAACTGGGTCTATTCTGATGGGTGGGGCATCAGTAAATCTTTAATCCAGTTTTCTGTTGATGAAGGAGGTGTGTTCCCTCCTATTGTTTGACCCAGGCCAAACTATGGTGGAGGTAATGGAGATAATGGCAACCTCCTTCAAGAGGTCCCATGCATGCACTGCTGCACTCAGTGCCCCCAGCCCTGCAGCAGGCCATCGCTGACCCACACCTCCCCTGGAGACTCCAGGACACTTACAGGCAAGTTGGGGTCAGTCTCTTGTGGGGTCACTGCTCCTTTCTCCTGGGTCCTTGTGTGTACAAGCTTTTGTTTGTGCCCTCCGAGAGTCTGTTTCCCCATTCCTGTGTAAGTTCTGGTAGCTCTACGGTGGGGTTAATGGTGACCTCCTCCAAGAGGGCTTATGCGATACCCAGATCTAGTGCACCCAGAGCCACTGCCCCTGCAGCAGTCCACTGCTGACCTATACGTCCACAGGAGACTCTCAAACACAGTTCTGGCTCAGTCTCTGTTGGGTCTCTGGGTCCTGTGTGCACAAGGTTTGTCTGAGCCCTCTGAGCATCTCTGGCAGGTATGGGGTTTGATTCTAAATGCAATTTTGCCCCTCCTACCTTCTTGCTGGGGCTTCTCCTTTGCCCTTGGATGTGGGGTATCTTTTTTTGGTGGGATCCAACATCCTCCTGTCAATGGTCGTTCAGCAGCAAGTTGTAATTTTGGAGTTCTCGCAGGAGAAGGTGAGCGCACGTCCTTCTACTCTTCCATCTTAGAATCAAGAATAGATAAGTTATTTTTGCTTATCTGTTATTATTTTAATGATAATGATCATAATAGTAGTAGTGTCCCAAGTTAATAAGCTTGTAACTAACAGAGCCATTGTTTGAAATTTTAACTGTTATTCTGCTCTAAGGCTGTGGGAGAGTTTCTTAGCTCTCTGAGATTCAGTGTCGCTATCTGTAAAATGGAGGTAACATTACTACCTAACTTGTAGGATTATTATGAGGATTAGTGAACTAACACATGTCCTGCAAGTGGTACAGAGACAAGCAGGGCTCAATTATGCTAGAATTCCAGCAGTATTAGAGCTGGGATTTGAACCCAGTTCTCCCGAGTCTAAAATTTATACTCTACCCTTATGCTGACGTGCTCTTCTGCTATTTCTGAAGTGGGAAATGTTGCCAACAGTTTCATCTTTCTCAAGACAAACCTGATCATTTAATTTCCTTGTTTAAAAACTTTCAGCAAAGGCCTTCCCTGGCAGTCCAGTGGTTAAGATTTCCCCTTCCAATGCAGAGGATGCAGGTTCAATTGGGGGATCTTAAGATCCCACATGCCTGGTGACCAAAAAACATAAAACAGAAGCAATATTGTAACAAATTCAATAAAGACTTTAAAAATGGTACACACACACACACACACACACACAAATCTCAAGAAAGCCCTCAGCAATTCTTTAATTCCAATATGATACTCCCTTCACATGGGCCACAGCCTTCATATTTCAGTGTGCTTATCTATATTACCTCATTTCTGCCCTCTTATAGGAGGGCAGAATATAATTAATAGAATATAATAGGGCAGAATATAATTATAGAATTATAATTCTAATGCATGGCAACCCCAGCATATGTTTAGTATCTGTTCGTTTCCATGCTCTTTCATACTTCAGTACTTTTGCACGTGTGATTCTTTCTGTCATTGCTTTTGGAGAGTTCCTAATTATCCTCTGAAATTCAGCTCAAACATTACCTTTTTTGTAAAGCTTTCCCAAGCATATTCAATTTTGATGTGTTTGTCTCTATATTCTCAGAGCACTTTTGTGTTTTAATTATTTGCCAGTTTCCTACAGGCTGTGAGCTTTCTGAAGGTACTCATCTTAGCAGTCGTCAATCCTGGTTCAGTACCTGACACAAGCGCTCGATAAATTTATACAAAATCAATGAATAAGAGGGGATTCCCTGGTGGTCCAGTGGCTAAGACTCTGCGCTCCTGATACAGGGGGACTGGGTTCGATCCCTGGTTAGGGAACTAGATCCCACATGCCACAACTAAGACTCTATGTAGCCAAATAAATAAAAGTAAATGTTTAAAAAAAAAAAAAAGAAACCAATGGATAAGAGAGCATTTATGCTGTTTCCTTGATAGTCTCCTATGTTAGTCTGTGGTAATGACTGCCCCTTGGTGCCGGGATTCTGTTAACATTTTCTTTCTCTATTTACTGATCTACATACATCTGTGATTTGTAGAGTCAGTGCTTCATTGTTGAAAGTGACCTGAGAGGCAATTTCTTCCATTATTCTGTTAACATATATATTATCTTTAAATGTGTGTAGTTGCATTTCCCACTGTGTCATATCTCTTGATATTCAGGAGAGGAAGTTTTTCCCATTTTTGTCAGTGACTTGCCAGGCTGTTGAGTATTAGGGAATTGTATTCCCCAAACTGGCAGATATTATGGCCTTCATTCTTTCTAAAACTGATCCTTCATACTGAAGTGCTAGCTTATTTTTCTGTTCTCTCAAAATATTTGAACAAAAATGCTATTGTTTTCCCCAAATAAAATGTATTGTTAGAATCACTCTAAGTAAGATCACTCAAGTGTGCTGGAATTCAGTTTCTTTATCACTTGGTTGGTTTTTAGCATACTCTCAGCTCCTAGCAGATTTGCACAGAACAGGCAATCATGGGAAAATTCTCATAGAAAGTTGTGTTATGTATATGTACATGTGGATGGTGATGATGAAATGGGGAATAAGTGGGATGATAAAAAGGAAAGAGAACTGTCTTCCGTCTTTACCCAACATGGGAGACAGCACTATACGGTGGGAAAGAGAATTGGATTGTGGTTTTCTGCTCCCTAATTGTAACTTTATTTTCTTTTAATTTTAGGAAATTGTATATACAATAGTGTAAAATTACCAAAAAATAGTAAGAGAAAAGAAGGCTTCATTTCCACTCCTGACCCCCTACTTCCTCTGCTGTAGTAACCACTCCATTTTCTTACATTTTTTTTTCCCCTGGGGATATTCTATGTGTATATAAAGGTAGTAGCATATCATTTAAAAGTATAAAAATAATAGTGCCTTTATGCTCTTAGGCAGATCTCTTGAATTTTAGCATTAACTTTTTAAAATTCTTAGATGGAAATATTAATACATAGCCAACAGAATCCACAGGGATTTTGTGACTGTCAATGAAGTAGTATTTGTGAACATACTTGAAAATCATCATGTATTTTACAAGTACAGGATGGAGGGGAGAGTAGTGATGGAAGTAGTATTGTTCTATACAAGGACGATGAATCACGTGTAACCTGCTTTAACAGGAGCAGTTCTGAATTGGTAGCAGGTCTGTTGTATCAGCAGCTTCCTGCTGAACTTTTCTGGGCATGTTTCCCTGCCCACAGGTCCTGTCCCTCTTACGGCATGGTATGGGGTTTTCTGCATGGCTAATCAGGAGATTCTACCTGCACCTTAATTGTCAGATGTGTATTCACTTGAGATGAGAAGTGGAAGCTTGCCAAAGTGTGGGACACCCCTGCTTCTCTTCCTTACCCCTCCTCTTTGCTCTCTCTTCATGTTCAGGGAGTTGGTGCTGGAACTTGGATGATGCAACAGTTTGAATCATGGTCCCTTGGTACTGTGGGATCCATTCACTTTTAATTGGTAGTTGCTGGAATCATTTCTCCCTCCCTCATCCTAACTTCCTTTTCTAATTGGCTCTCATGGGCCTCCAGCTCCTGCTTTAATCAACCAAAGCATAGCTTCTGCAGAGAGTCTAAAACTGGGACCTTGGGGACTCTAGGTTTTTCTGTTATGACTCTCCAAGTTTCTTTTCTAATCTGTTAAAATAACTTTGGATTAGGCCTGGGGGTATAGGGATCCTTGGGGGAGTCCTTTCACCAAGGCAGCTTAAACAGTGCCAAACTCTTCTAGGTTTTGCCAACTACTGTGTTTGACTTGAAGTTTTTTGCTCTTTCTGGCAGAGAGGGAGAAGATTTCTAGCTGAGGTGTCTAACATGGGTCTGGGGAATGATGGGAGTAGATGAAAAAATGTATCATTTGAGGAGTGTGAGTCCCTTTTGGTTCACAGATTGCTTCTCTATAGCAAAAAGCCTTGTGGAAAACTTACTTTATCTGCTTCTGTTTGTCACTGCCTAAACAAACAGCAGTTGTACAGTTTTCAACAATAATCATTATTGGGTTACATTTTTAATAAGTATTTTCAAAATAGACTTTATTTTTTTTAGAGCAGTTTAGGTTCACAGCAAAACTGAGTGGAGGGTATGGAAAGTTCCCATATACTTTGTGCCCTCACACAGACACAGACACAGACACAGACACACACACGCTTCTCGCCGTCAACATTCTGCATCAGAAGGGTGTATTTGTCACAGTCCGTGGACTCACACTGACATATCATGATCACCCAAAGTCCACAGATCACATTAGGGTTCAGTCTTGATGTTGTACATTCTATGGATTTGACAAATGCATAGTGACTTGTATCTACCATTATAGTATCATACAGAGTTGTTTCACTGCCCTAAAAATCCTGTGTGCTCCACCTGTTCATCCTTCCCTTCTTGCCTAGCCCCTGACGACCACTGATCTTTTTTCTGTTCCCATATTTTTGTCTTTTCTAGAAAGTCATATACTTGGAGTCATAAGAATATGTAGCCTTTTCAGGCTGGCTTCATGCATTATGGTTTTAAATGACATCTAAAAATTATTTTTAGTGTGGTTTTAAAGCTATGATGGAGAATACATATATCTCTGCAAACATAAGCATATTTGTGTAACTTCTTTTTGAATAAATGGATACTGCTAAAGGAAACTTCCTTGTACCAACTCACCTCTGCAGAAGCAATGCAATAGTAGTAGACTTGACTTCGAGTGCGTTATTACCAACATTCTTTGGCCAGGTCACAGTTATTATCCAGGATAGAAAACACTTTGTTGAGGGCTGAATTGTGACATTTTTTTTTACTGAATGAGAGGGTGGCTGTTATCCTACAGATAAACTTGCTTACAAGGCTATGTCTTAAGACAAGACCAAGAAAGACACAGAAATCTGTCTATGGTTTCATCAGTGTTCATTGAGAACTGCATTCTAGATAAAGCAAACATATGTATATAATTATATCACTATGTAATATATGTGATGTGTAAATTATTATATATACATCTCCCAAGAGATTGTGATATCTTCTCTGTCTTTATAGAATGTGTCCCTAACCCTATCATGGTGTTTATTTATAGTACACATTCAATAAATTTTGAATAAGCAAACATTATTCTGTTGTTGATTATAATTCTCTGAACACTTTTATTCTTGTTTATATTTAGAAATCAGTTTGTCGCATGTTTTTTTCATGTATAAGGACTGATGCTGAAGCTGAAACTCCAATACTTTGGCCACCTCCTGCGAAGAGTTGACTTATTGGAAAAGACCCTGATGCTGGGAGGGATTAGGGGCAGGAGGAGAAGGGGATGACAGAGGATGAGATGGCTGGATGGCATCACCGACTCGATGGGCATGAGTTTGAGTAAACTCCAGGAGTTGGTGAGGGACAGGGAGGCCTGGCGTGCTGCGATTCATGGGGTCACAAAGAGTCGGACACGACTGAGCGACTGAACTGAACTGAACTGAACTGAATGTTTATGTGGATAGAGAAAGTAAATAAAATGGCTACACAGTCAGGGCAGGATGGCTGTAGAGGGTGTTAACCAGAATTCCATCATATGAATGCAGAAGTAGATCCAGAGTGCTGGAATCTGAGGGTATGGCCCCACTAGATGGCAGAGTACCTGGTTTACCAGTGTGGTCAGGAAAAACCATGCTTCCCAGGAGATAAGGAATCTTAGTCAGGGTGTCAGCCTACCAGTCTTTTCACCCTGTCCAGCACTGCTTCTCTCTGTGCTCCTTTCTTGGTGCGGGCCATATCCTATGCCCTGCCAGGTGGTTGAACAGTTAGGAGGGAGGACTATAATTTTTATTTAGTTGCCTGCTGCTGTAGCCCAATTCATAAGTTGGCAAACAAAGAGGAGATCTCTTTCACTACCTTACTGGTTCCTCTTAGACTCAGTTCCTGATTAAATTCATAACTGTTGACTAAATACCTACTCTTGTGTTGGATATAACAATATGAGAGATTTAAGATGAATAAGGTCATACATAATTCATGCAAAATACATAATCATACATAATAGGTGGTAAATCCAGACTTAATCTGGGTCTACTTCCTGGTGGCACTAGTGGTAAAGAATCCACCCGCCAATGCAGGCGATGCAGGTTTGATCCCTGGGTCAGGAAGAGCCTTGCAGGAGGAAATGGCAACCCACTCCAGTATTTTGCCTGGAAAATTCCATGGATAGAGGAGCCTGGTGTGCGCAGTCCACAGGGCCACAAAGAGTCGGACACTGCTGAGCACACACTGGTGCTTTGACACTAAACCAGGCTGTTTTGTGGGGTTCTTATGTCAAAGTAAGAAAGCGAAAGGAATTATGTGTTTTTAATTAAACCCATGAAGAGAATGCAGAAAAGACTAAAATTCTAATAGATAAGCTTAGTTTGTACAGTGCCCGTTCTCCTTAGGCACTTATATTTAATTTTTAATTGTAGTTTTTCACATAGTTGATGTTTGTACTTGCCTGTTTTATAGAAAAATGTATAATTAAGGTTAAAACTGTATTAATCCATTAATCCAAATAAAGCACTTCTGAGGGATGTCTAATTGCTCAGATACAAGGACATAATCTGTGATAGTTTCTGTTGTTTTCTTGTTGTGGACCATACTTTGAGAAGCACTGTCCTAGATGAGGTCATCATAATATCTTCTCTAGATTATTCCAGTACTCTTATAGCCAGTCCTCTCTCTTCATTTTTTATTTTCCTGCCACCTCCCGTATACCTTTGGATCCAGGGCTCCTCCCATATGCTCTGATAGGGCCCTGTGTTTACTCCAGGATAGCGCTTCACACACACTCAATTAAAGCAAACTGTTCATGTACCTGTGTCTTCTTACAGAGTAAGTACTATGAGACTTGTCATATATTGAGAAAAATCAGTGTAGGCCACCCTAGGTTCACTCACCTTAGCTTTCTTATAGATAGAGGAGCTGAGGCCAGAGAGGTGAAGTGATTTACGTAAGAACAGGTAGCTGGCTGGTGATAGAATGGGATTGGATTGCCTATGGTCTGATTGCCTGGTCACTGCCTGTCCCAACATATTACACTTGCTGTGTTCTTGTATGGTGAAAGATTAAATAATTTTTAACATAGCAAGGTTTAAGAATGGGCAAACACATTTTAGAAAGATTTTAATACTCAATGTCAAAAGGATTTTTCTGATTAACTAGAAGATTCAACTAACCATTATCCTCCTTCACATATAATACTTGGGTGGGTTGAAGCTTTTTTGTCTTATTCTTAGGCATACAATGGAAGTACAATGACCACCAGAAGATAGCAAAACACAAATGGCTATGGAAAAGAAGTCACAAAAAAACCATGGAAAAAGGAAATTTTGTAGGGCTAAGGTTTTAGAGAATTTCGAAAGCTAAAGTGGAGAAATGACAAAGGAGGAATAAGTCAATGAGAATTCTCACTGTGACAGGTTTTATATTTTGCCACAATTTTCCATCCTCAAAAATTGTACATCCAGCATCCAAGGAGTATCTCCAAGACAACACAAAAGTAAGGGTGAAAAATATTGTTCCATAAATTCATCCTTCAAGAGTTTCAACGGTAATTTTACATCAGTTACTTCTTTTCTTGGGAACAATTGAGAGGTGGTGTGGAGATGGAGGTGTTGAGATTTGTTGAAATAGAGGAGGTGGCAGATTTGGATGGCATGGATACCTAGGTCATGAAGGATATCTAGGGTTCTGATTTTCTCTTCCTTTCTATCAGTCTTTTTCTCTGTTCCTCAGTGTCTACATATCTTTCCTGTTTGGTATTCAATACCCTTCGTAATATGACCCCAAGATGAACCCTCAACTTTCATCAGGCTAGTCACTTACCCTCTATCAACTGCACACATTTGCTTAGGCTTCTCTTTAAGCCCAGAGAGCCTCACCTCATCTTCTGCTCTGCAGGCTTAGAAAGATACTTAACACAGATCCTTTGGGTCTTATTTTGTAAAATGGGTATAACTTGTATCTTATAACAGTGTCACAGGGATTAAATGAGACAATTTATGTAGAGACCACAGCACAGTAAAAGAAACCTGGAAGATTCTCAGCACATGTTTGTTCCCCTCTCCTTCCTATCTTCAAGCCACCAGTCAACTGCAACTTCCTTTTTGAATGAATTTCTGGCTACTGCATATACTGATGCTTATATAATTATTTTCCTAAGCTGTTGTGGCACTAAATGTAAAATTCAAGGAAGGAAAATGAACACAATACTAGTTTCACCTCTCATATTGGCAAACAAATGAGAAACCATGATAAAAACCAGTGTTGGGGAGGCTGTGGGAAAATGAGCACTCTCAAACAAATGTTTTAGCAAGACACAATTCACATGGCATAAAATTCATCCTTTTAAAGTGTAAGTAATTTTTAGTATATCCACAATGTTCTGCAACCAACACCACTATCTGATTATAGAACATCTTCGTCAGCCCCAAAGAAACTGAGTATCCATTAGCAATCATTTTCCATTCTTCCCTCTGCCTAGTCTTTAGAAACTACTAATCTACTTTCTGTCTTTATAGATTTGCCCATTCTGGATATTTTATATAAATTGAATCCTATAGTATATGGCCTGTGTTTGGATTATTTTACTTAGCATAATATTTTCAAAGTTCATGTAACAATGGGTGAATAATATTCCATTGTGTGTATATACCACATTTTGTTGTCCATTCATCAGATGATGGAGGTTTAGATTGTTTTACTTCTTGCCTATTATGAATAATACTACCATGAACATTCATATACATGTTTTGTATGAATATGTTTTTAATTCTCTTGGGTTATACTTATGAATGAACTTGTTGCATCATATGGCCACTCTATGTTTAACTATTTGAGAAACTGCCAATGGTTTTCTAGAGCTGCCGCACCATTTTACATTTCTGCTAGCAACATGTGAGTGTTCAAATTTTTCCAAATCCTGTCCAGCACTTGGCATTGTCTGTCTTTTTGATTTTAGCCATGCTAGTGGGTATGAAGAGGTACCTTACTGTGATTTTAATATATCTTTCCCTAGAGATTAATGGAGTGTCTTTTCATTTGCTTACAAGCCATTTGTATATCCTTTTCTAAGAAATGCCTACTCAAATATTTTGCACATTTAAAAAATTGAGTTATTTGTGTTCTTATTGTTGAGTTGTAAGAGTGTATTTAAAAAATATATATATATTCTGGATACTGGACTCTTGTTAGGTATTTTTTCCCATTCTGTGACATTACTCTCTTGATAATATCCTTGTAGCATAAAATTTTAAAACTTTGATGAAGTTCAATTTATCTATTTTTAATTTTATTGCTTGTATTTTTGGTATTATATCTTAAAAACATATAATTCTGTATAATTTAAGGACACTAAGATTTAAGTCTATGTTTCATTCTAAGAGTTTTGTAGTTTTATCTTTTACATTTAGATCTTTGATCCATTTTGAGTTAATTTTTGTCAGTGGTGTGAGGTAGGTGTCCAACCTCATTCTTTTCCATGTGTATATCAAGTTGTCCCAGAACCATTTGTTGAAAAGTAGTACACAATTTAGAAGTATCTAGAGTTTAACAGTATTTTATGTAATTAAAAAATTAAATAATTTATATCCCATAAATCCTTCTTTTAATTTAAGGAATACTTATGTGATTGAATAGAGACTTTTATTTAAGGACATTTATTGCAGCATTGTTTTAGTTGTAAAATATTGCCTATAATAAAGTAACTTAATTGAGTAAATTAAGTAAATTGAGTAAATTAAGTAAATAAATTGTGATATGTTCATATAATGGGACACAATATTCCTGTTAAATAGAATGAGATAAATATTTGAGCTCTTCTTCTATGCTAAGTATTATACTGCTGTTGATTCCCAATAACAATGGCCCTCACGAACACAACTGTAGTTGAACAAAGATGGGTTTATTGTTTTTTTGCAAAGAGAGAGAACACATGCCATGAGGAACATGGCGCATCTCTGTAGAAAGACATTAGAAAGGATTTATTATATGATTTGGGCTTTTGCTGTTGACTTTGGGGAGAGCTTGAAGGGAATAGAGATTTTCTCTGGGTACTGTCAGAAAATGGAAGAAAATTCTATGATTGAATGTCTTAAGGGCTATCTAGAACGCACTTGGGCTAAAGCTTTATCTGGTAAAGAGACAGTAGCCATTCATATTAGCCTAAAGAAAAGGGTATTTGGCCATTTTTTGTGGTTGTGACTATTCTTGATTTTGTCTGTGCTCCAACATGACTCTAGAGTGGTCTGGGAACTTCTTTATGTTCAACAGGATTACACTATGGCCTGGCTGAGAGAGCCAGGCCAGCTCCCAGATTCCAGGGGCTTTTTTTTTGTCTCTGACACTGTGTGTTGAAAAAGGCAGTTCCTGTCCTCAAGGAGCTCCCTCAAGGGGAAGTGCATGCAAATAAATTACTACAACCACAGTGTAGTATGTGTAATAACAGAAATGTTAAAAGCAAATTCAACAAATTATTATTTAGCAGATATTCAAATTGTATTTCAAACTTACCACAAAGGAACTATATCTCTAAGAAAGAGTTTCTTCTGGTTGAGAGAATTTTTTTCTCTCTTTCAATAGAGAGAAAGTGTATTTAGATAAGATTGTTAGACTAGGTATAAGAAAGAGGTGTCTCTTAAAGATTATAGAAAGATTTTTTTGTTAAAAGTCTCTGTCCCTTGATACAAACTACTATATATAGAATACATAAACAATAAAGTCCTACTGAATAGTACAGGAGCTCTAGTAATCCTGTAATAAGTCACATGGAAAAGAGTTTGAAAACTGAATCACTGTGCTTAAAGGTACCTCTTTAATCACACCAGAAAATAACACAACATTGTAAATCAACTATATTTCAAAAGAATTAAATTAAAAAAGGATTAATTTTAAAAAGGATACTCTTTCCAAAAGGAAAAAAATTCACAGCACCTTTAAAATATATTATGTGCTGTCTTTTTGTATATTAACTATAACTAAATAAAAAGTTAAAAAAGTCACTGTACCTTTAACCATTTGGTAAAGGTCATTAGCCTGACTTGTCCTAAAACTTATGATAAATCTTTCAGCAGTGTCTACTTTCCCTCATATAACAATCCCATTTTTAAAATTCCAATAAAGACAGTCTTTAAAAATTTTTTACTGCATGTCGAAGTTCAGTGAATTAAGGTTTTAGTAGTCAGCATAGATATTTAAGCTAGGCACATTTCCAGGGAAAAAAATGGCCTCTAACTACTCAGAGTAAAGACTATAAGACTACCGAAAGAACTTACACATTTCCACCTTATTCTTCATTAGAACTCGGAAGTATGACACATTTTTGGCTCATGAATTTTGACTAATTCTCCTTCCAAACAGGACATTTCTCAGGGCAAGTTTCATGTCCTTATTGCGAAGACTATAGATCAGGGGATTAAGGAAAGGAGTCATTATTGAATATACCAATGTGAGGATCTTCTGCATCAAAGCTGAGATGCCATACGTAGGACTCACATACATTACCATGACTGTCCCATAGAAAAGAGACACCACAGTTAAATGAGAACCACAGGTCGAGAAGGCCTTTCTCCGGCCAGCTGTAGAAGGGATCTGAAAAACAGCTCTGAGCAGCAGGGTGTAGGATCGAAGAATATACATAAGAGTGAAAAAGAGGACAAGGGAGCTCTGAGTATAGAAAATAAATTCAGTAATGGGGGCTGGAGCACAGGACAGAGCCATCAGTGGATCCATATCACACAGGAAGTGATCAATGATATTGGGTCCACAGAAGGGAAGTTGGGAGATGAAAAAAATGGGGATTGGGTAGCCAAGGAATCCAATGAGCCAGCAGAGAGATACCAGCGTTCCACAGAGCCTCCGAGTCATGATGATGGGGTAGTGCAGTGGGTGACAGATGGCCTGGTACCGATCATAAGCCATTACTGCTAAGAAGAGACATTCAGCTGTGCCCAGGGAAAAGAAGAAATAGAACTGGAGGAAGCAGCCAGAAAATGAGATGGCCTTTGTTTTGGAGAGAATGTTGACTAGCATGTTAGGAACAGTGGAGGAAACATACCAGATTTCAAGGAAGGCAAAGTTTCCCAACAGAAAGTACATGGGGGTGTACAGTCGTGGGTCCCATTTCACTGCACAGATAATGGCTCCATTCCCCACCAAAGTCAAGGCATAAACCACCAAAAATAGTGAGAAGAGAAAAATCTGTATCTCCCAGCAACCAGGGAATCCCAGGAGAACAAACTCAGTCACGATGTGTGTTTCTGACCTGTTCATGGGTCTTAAATCTACAAAGAAGAAAGATATGAGTGCAACCCAAGTTATTTTGCTTCCTACATATCCTAAGAATTTTATTGAAGGGAACTTAAGCCCTGCCCTAAAATATATGAGGTATTTTGAAATGAAGTGGGAATAAATCTCACCTTATTTTGAATTGACTATGGATCTAAATCTCAGTATTATTTTGTTAGAATCCAATGCAGAAAGATCCACATCAGTTTGTACAACCAGCGGTGTAAATTTCTTTCTTTTTTATTTTGATCCTTAAGAAAATTCTTTCTGATTTTGGCCTTTTTCTAAAGTTGACTATAGATATTCATGCACAAACTCATCCACTTTCTCTTATTCAGCATACCTTGTTACAAAACAACAACGTCATATTTTGAGGACAGTTAGGGAGAGGTTGATCTAAGCCTTTGGCGATAGAACAGAATTAGCTGATTTACACATGGAGATAAAAATTACTCCAGGACACTGTCTTTTCAGAATAACCTAATCAACTTAGTTACTATTTGTGACAGATATCATGACATTCAAGACTGGAGGCTACTCCTAAATTCCTTTAAAATATCACTCTAACCACTTGAGTAATGCCTAAAAAAAGTACAAGAGACCTAGTATATCATAAATATTTGCTATTATTTTTAAAATATCCCTATTCGTTTAAGTTCACGTATTTTACACATACTATAAAAAAATAAACTATCTTGCTTTTTATATTCAGACCCTACCTAGATAAAGAAAATGGTGTTTTCAATACAAAGGTTTAGTTCATTTAGTTAGTATTTTGGATGATAAAAACAACTAAAGGGATCTACAATCAAACAGGGTTTTATCTGCAATTTTATCTGGTAGAATTAATTTTGTTCTCTGAAAAGAAAGTGAGGACATTTTCAAATATTTGGACAGGCATGTACTTTTCAGTATATGCATTTTAAATTTTGTACATTTAAAAATTGTGCAGCATTTAAAAATTGTACAAAAATGTATAAATCTTTCTACATTTCAAACAACAGAGTAATCTTGTAATTGATTAATATTAAGAAAACACTAAGAGGCTTAAAGGCGACAGAGGATGAGATGGTTGGATGGCCTCACCAATGCAATGGACATGAACTTGGGCAAACTCTGGGAGATGGTGAGGGACAAGAAAGCCTGGTGTGCAGTAGTCCATGGGGTTGTGAAGAGTCTGACATGACTTGGTGACTGAACAGCAAGAGACCTAAAAATAATAGTTTCAACATTCAGTTTTCTTATTAAATTCAGGTCTCCTGCCTTGTTATTAGAAGTCACCAGTCTTAACTTTGTTAGGAATAGGAGATAAAGAAATTTGAAAGGCAAAAAAGAACAGAGAAATTGAAAGGAAGATCATGTATGATACTTATGAATCAAGATTTTGAATTTTCCATTGGTAGTTTTTAAGGAAGCATTAAAAGGAAGTTTGAGCATCCAAGTCTAAAGCTGTCCAGTTTTCCAATCATTGTTGAATCCAAAATATATTTGTTTACCATCTTCACTGAATAAGGTGTTTGATAGAAGATTCCCAGACTGTTATTTACAAAGCATAAATAAATCACTTTCTCTGTAATAGGTCAGAGATAAATCCAAGTTCACAGATTTAAACCAGAATCATGAGATCTGTGCTTCCTGTTTTTCTTTCTGAAAAAACAAACTATGTCTGCTCAATGTGAACAACAGTTTGGAACACTCTTAGATTTGACAACTTCACATCTCATTTCATCCTTTCTGCCACAGTGCCCTATAAGATTTATTAGCCGCGACATTATTTTTCCTGCAGCTTTTGGTGAAAATGTAGATAAGCAGTGGGATGGTCAAAAAGTGGGAAGTTTAATAGAAAAGTCTAGAGTTGTCAGTTTTTATTTTTACCGTTGATGGAATAAACTGACTCAATTAAGTTCTTCATAACTCCACCCTCCAAAGTCTCCAAAATTACTTGCTGGGAATAGTTAGGGTGTTAGAATGGAATATCACAATTTTATGCCATACACACACTATTTCTTATGCTTTGGGGATTCATAAATCATTACATGAGGACAAACTTAGGGGCCAGTTTTTTCATACTCCTCTTTCCAATACAAGAAACTGGCCAACCAGCCAACCAGTCAACTCACCAGTCCAACTACTTTGAGAACAATAGCTTGATTAAACAGCTTCCTTCTGTATGCTCCTCACTTGGTATTCTGTCTTCTCAGGCATTCTGAAGGAAGAGTATACTACCTGGAAAGTGAGATTGCTTTCAGAAAGATAGTCTCTAATAATCATAAAAATCATACAATAGGAAAAAAAATACAATAGGAAAAAATGGTGCAGATGATCTATGCTAACTGTTCATTTCACAAATAGGCTTCATAAAGGGTCCATGGCTTTTTATCCAATGAACAAAAATGTTCTATGTTCACATACGGAAAGTTTACACTCTACTGATACAGAGGAATAATGACTAACCAGATTTATGAGGTAAAAGGCACTCTACAGTATATCACATCAGTGGTTGTAACAGGAACAGTTAGTCCTTTTTTCTTTACAAACACTGTTGGATTTCCTGGCTCAGTTTGAAGAGATATATGGGTATGGTAGAGCTGAACATAAAAGCGTGTCCTCTTCACTGACTCTGATGAGGAAAACTCCAGGTGAGGGCATTCTTATGTGGTTGACTGGGCTTACTTCCGTCCTGGAGCCTCCAGAGGTTTGTTTTCTAAGTTTGCTAAGACATTTAGCATATGAAACAGTGTTTAATCCATGTTTCCTCTCAGGGGTTACTCTAAAACTCTGTCTCTCCCCAGGTGGTATCAGTGGCTTCCTTGCTTCCCCTGGAGTGCCTCCTCTTTTCAATCTTTAGGACTCATCCAGGTTTTAGTAGATTAGCTCCTCTGAAGTGGCTGGAGTCAAGGGAACAGAGAATCCAGGGGAAATATTGGGTAAATTTCAGGAGGTTTTTCACTGCAGGGATTGCATTCCATTGAGGAATCACCTTCTGTGGGGATCAGTACAATAAATGGAAGTTTTTCCCCCATGACTCTAATTCTGAAACTGAGACATGCTTGTAAGCAAATATTTCCCCTCTAGCTTGAATGAAGCACTACAACATAGAGATATAGGAAACTGAATTCTGTTGGCTAGTTTATAATTAAATCCACTAAAATATCCTGGAGCCTTTCACTGTAATAATCAGGTGATTGGTACTAGGTAGGAACTGCCTTGAATGATGCGGAACTGCCTAATCATGATGCGGAATGACCTTACTTGCTGTGGAGGGAAATCCAAGATGGCAGAAGCCATTTACTTGACTTATCTAGTCAAACTGTCAATTTCTACTCTGATTTCACTTTCTATGAATGGGGAATTTGAAACCAGTGTAAATGTGATGAGATTTTTAATCACTGGTCTTTTGTTTTTCTTCTGAAAGAATTGGGGCTTCTTTCTAGGATCCTGTTAAACCACTTATGTAAATATTACTCCTGGGGAAAGGTGAATGATAGTCAATGAGAAAATCTTCACTGATAGTTACCAGGGCAGCTTATTGGCACTCAATGCCATTTCTCCGTCGAGTATTCTTGACTTCCTTGTCAAATATTAGTTGTACTTATATATATGGGGGTTTATTTTGGGGCTCTCAATTTTGTCCCACTGGTCTATGTGTCTATTTTTATACCAATACCATGCTGTTTTGATTCCTATAGCTTTGTAGAATAGTTTGAAATCAAGACATGTGATGCCTCCAGCTTTGTTCTTCTTTCTGAGGATTGCTTTGGTCATTTGGGGTTTTCTGTGGTTCCAGACAAACACTAGGGTTGTGTTTTCTATTTCTGTGAACAATCCATTGAAGTTTTGATAGGACTTGTATTGAGTCTACCTGATGGCTTTGGGTGTGTCTGTTGGTTGCTCAGTTGTGTCTCACTCTTTGTGACCCCACGGACTGTAGTCCACCAGGCTCCTCTGTCCCTGGAATTCTCCAGCAAGAATACTGGAGTGGGTAGCCATGTCGTTCTCCAGGGGATCTTTCTAATCCAGGGATCGAGACTGGGTCTCCTGCATCGCAGGCAGATTCTTTACTGTTTGAGCCACCAGGGAAGCCATTTTAACAGAATTAATTCTTCCCAATCCATGAAAGGCTAGTTTTCTGTTTATTTGGGTCTTTGTCAGTTACTCTCATCAGTGTCTTTCTGTTTTCAGTGTATGGATCTTTTATCTTGGTTAAATTTATTCTTATTAGTTCATTGTTTTTGATGTTATTGTGAATGGGATTGTTTTATTTCTCTTTTAGATATTTCATAGTTGGTGTATATAAATGAGACTGATTTTTGTATGCTGATTTTGCATCCTGCAACTTTACTGAATTTATTGATAATTCTAACAATTCTTTTTTTTAAAAATTTTTGCTGGAGTCTTTAGGATTTCCTATATAAAAGATTACGTCATCTGCAAACAGAGAAAATTTACCTTCTTTTCTGATTTGGAGGACTTTTATTTCTTTTTATTGACTGGTTGCTCTGGTTAGGACTTCTAGTATATGTTGAATAGAAATGGTGAGTGTGGATACCTTTGTTTTGTTTCTGATTTTAGAAGAAAAGCTTTCAAGCTTTTACATTTGAGTATGATGTTAGCTGTTTACTTGTAATAATATGGCCTTTATTGTGTTGAGGTATATTCCTTCTATATTCAATTTGTTAACAGTTTTTGCCTTTTTAATCATGAAAGGATGTTGTATTTTGTCAAATGCATTTTCTGTATCTACTGAGATGATCATATGATTTTTGTTCTTCTATTTGTTAATGTGGTGTATCACATTACTAATTTGCTTATGTTCACCCATCCTTGCATCCCAGAAATAAATTCCACTTGGTCATGATGTATGATCCTTTCAATGTGTTGTTGAATTTGGTTTGCTAATGTTTTGCTGAGAATTTTTCCATATATATTCATCAGGGATACTAGCAGTACTTTTCTGTTCCTGTGGTATCCTTATCTGGCTTTCATATCAGGATAATGCTGGCCTTACATTCCCCCATCAGCAACAATAATTTGGCAGCAATACAAGGACACAAGTGCCTTTGTGGGAGTTTTGGGATCCAGATAAGAGATTATGAATCCCCAGGGAAGCCCATGGCCAAAGCATGCCATTTTAAGAAGGCAGGCTGACACACAGATGTAGACTTGCTGACCAAGGTCTTGGGTGCAGATTCAGAAATAGCCTCATCTTCCTGTGGCTCAGCTCAACCACTTTTGGCCTTGGTCTCCACCAGTGCCATTCCTCCAAGAAACCCAGCAGGAGTCACGCTCACCTCTGCCCCAGGTAACAGTCCCACCAAGCTGTTTGCCTGTGAATCCTGACATAATCTGTGACTCAGTTCCTGCTCCTTTTAGCCTCCAGTTGTGCCTGTCCAAGGACTGAGTGGCAGAAAAGACTATGTGTCTGAGGCAGGCCCTCTAACCTTGGCCCAACTACAAATCCTGAAACAGCCTTTTAACTGAACTCTAGCCTCTCTTAGCCATAGGTGAGAAATACTCCTGTCACCAGGCATCAAAAAGTAAACATACTTAGGTTAAATAAATTTAACCAAGGAGTGAAAGATCTGCACATTGAAAACTATAAGACACTGATGAAAGGAATTGAAAAAGACAGAAATAAATGAAAATCTAGTCTGTGTCCATGGATTAAAAGAATCAATATTGTTAAAAAGTTCATACTGCTGCAAAACATCTACAGATTCAGTGCAAACCCCACCAAAATTCCAAGAACACTTTTCACAGAAATAAAACAATCCTAAATTTTATATGAAACCACAAAAGACTCAAATATCCAAAGCTATGTAATACTGTTCAGCTGCAAAAAAAGAAGGAAATTCTGCCAATTGCAACAAATTGGATGAATGTGGAAGACATTGTGCTAACTGAAACCCAGAAAGGTAAATACTGTATAATTTTACTTATATATGAAATCTAAAAGAGTGAACTCCACAAACGAGCTCTCTGAATAGTGAATGCCAGAGGCTAGGGAGGGGGAGAGTTCAGGAGATGTTGGCCACGTTGGTCAAATGATATAAACTGTCAGTTGTAAAATAAATAAATTCCAGGGATCTAAGTACAGCATGGTGATTATAATTAATAATATTGTATTATACTTGAAATTTATTAAGAGAAAGCTTAAGGGTTCTCACCACACAAAAAAGGTAACTATCTGAGGCAATATATGTGTTGAGGTGGTAATCATTTCATAAAGTATGCATATATTATTAATAAATCACCATGTTGTATATCCCAAAGTACAATTTATATTTATCATCTTACCTCAAAAAAGTTAGAAAAAATGAAGAAGTATATACTTTCTTATGCAAGCTAGAGAATTTATTGCCAGTAGATCTGTACTAGGAGTAATGTTTAATTTTTTCAGGCAGAAGGAATTTGTTACCAGACAGATACATGGTTTCACCAAGGAAATGAAAAGTACTGGAAATGAAATAAAAGAAATACATATAGTACCAATATTTTGTGTGTTTTTTATAGGATAAAAGAAAAATCCATGACAAAAAAAATAGCCCAAAGGGTGAGAGTGAGGAAATGGGAAAGTTGTATAAATCCTTTCTACAACATATGAAGTAGTATAATATTATTTGAAGTTGACTCTGATTAAGTATGTATATTGTAGACCATAGGACAACCATTTGAAAACTTAAAAAAGAGATACAAATCGTAAGGCATAAAGGAGTTAAATGGATTCATAAAGAATAAGCCAAAGACTACAGAAAAAGAAGAAAAAAAGAACTGATAGATAAACATAGAATGCAGTTAGCAAAATGGGAGCTATTATTTATTTATTTAAAGATTTCTTTTTTGATGTGGACCATTTTTAAAGTCTTTACAATTTTTTAAAATACTGCTTCTGTTTCAAGTTTTGTTTTTTTGGCCACAAGCTATGTGGGATCTTAGCTCTTCAACTGGTGATTGAACCCACACCCCCTGCATTGGAAGATGAAGTCTTAACCACTGGACCACTAGGGATGTCCCCAAATGGTAGATTTTAATCTAACCATTTCAGGTATTAGATTAAATTGTTGTTCTTGTTTAGCTGCTAAGTCCTGTCCAACTCTTTTGTGACCCCATGAACTGTAGCCTGTCAGATTTCTCTGTTCATGGGATTTCTCAGCAAGAATCCTGGAATGTGCCATTTCCATTGCCAGAGGATCTTCCTGACCCAGGGATTGAACCTGTGTCTCTTGCATTGCATGTGGATTTTTTCCCGCTGAGTCACCAGTGAAGCCCATTAGACTAAATACAAATGATCTAAAGAAACCAGTTAAGAGTGATAATGTAAATTGGGGGGAAAAAAGCAAGATAATATGTTTTCTACAAGAAATCCACTTTAAATTAAAAAAAATTAAAAGTAAAATATTAGAAAAAGTATACCAAATGGACATTAATCAAAAGAGAGGTGGAGTAGCCATATTAATATCAAAGTAGACTTCAGAATGAGGAACATTACCAAGAATAAAGTAGGATACCTGTGCATGCTCAGTCGCTCAGTT
Source organism: Cervus canadensis (assembly GCF_019320065.1). Taxonomy (NCBI): domain Eukaryota; kingdom Metazoa; phylum Chordata; class Mammalia; order Artiodactyla; family Cervidae; genus Cervus; species Cervus canadensis. Next base: position 24,154,237 of record NC_057391.1, read on the forward strand.
GTGTGCGACCCTATGGACTAGCCCACCAGTCTCCTGTCTATGGGTTTAGGATACAGCATGATTCAAAAGGGGTCACTTCTCCAGGAAGGTATAACAATCCCAAATGTATGATATACCTGACAACAGATTTCCAAAATACATCAGCAAAAACTGATCAAAGTGAAATCAATTTAAGGAGTGAATTTTATTGTATATAAAAAAATTTAAAATAGCCTGTGTTAAGCGAAAGATTCCTTTTAAGTGAAATTTTAAAACAAGTATATCTAAACTATTTTTAGTAGATAAATAAAAATTATAAAGCAGAGAAATGTACGATAGAAATTAGTGGGAGAAAAAGTATGATAACAAGACTTCCAGAGTTCTTAACAATGCCTTCTTTCTTGACTTCTGTAGTGGCTATGGGATATTTGTCTTTTAATTATTCTTTATACTTATTGTATTTAGCATAAATGTTTTATGTATTTTCTGTCATGTATTTTACAAGAAAATTGTAAAAAAAATAGTTTTTTAGGTAAAACCATGGGGAACTTAATTGAATAAGTTCTTTTTGAATATCATGCTATGTAAAATTCTACTTCTCTGACTTACATTTTCTTATTATATAACTCCGGAAGTTGGTGATGAACAGGGAGGCGTGACATGCTGCAGTCCATGAGGTCGCAAAGAGTCACACACGACTGACTGACTGAACTGAACTGAACTGAGTCGCTCAGTCATGTCTGACTCTTTGCGACCCCACGGACTATAGCCTGCCAGGCTCCTCTGTCCATGGGGATTCTCCAAGCAAGAACACTGGAGTGGGTTTCCATGCCCTCCTCCAGGGATCTTCCCAACCCAGGGGTCAAAACCAGGTCTCCCGCATTGCAGGTGGATTCTTTACCTTCTGAGCCACCAGGTGTTTTATTCTGAAACTGAAAGTTTTATTTTTTTTGGTCTGATCTGTTTGTTGTTTACGTTGTCTCATTCAATACCTTGTTTCTTAGGTATTATGAGTGTTCTGATGTCGTATATATTTTATTATGCTTTTTAGTTCTTTTTTGGGGAGTTCATGCATATCTTCTATATTTCTGACATAAATCTGATAGCCTTCCCCCCTCCCAAGGCTATTTTTTAGAGCACTTTTATGTTTACAACAAGATAGAGAGGAAGGCATAGAGATTTCCCATGTACCTCTTACCCACACACATACATAACCTTCCGCTTTACTGACATCACTCACTAGAATGGGCTGCATTGGCACGTCATAATCAACCCCAAATACATAGTTTACCTATGGACTCTTTCTTGGTATCGTACATTCTATGGTTTTTAGACTATATCCAGTCCTGGCAAACAATTTTTTTTTCTTTTTTGGGGCTCCATAGTGGGATTTATTACTGCAGGGAAAGAATGAAGAGGGGCGAAGAAAAGTAGATTCTTCTCGGCTGTAAACCGCAGTGCTGGCGCAGTAAACAAGGATGCAAGGCATCAGCCTGACACTTGGCTCATACTGGAGAGCATAACCGCAGAGGGGAGATGCTAACAGGCAGCTGGGGGCCAGTACTGCAGTCCACGCCCCGGTCAGCAGGGCGCCAGGGATGCAAGGAGGCCTCCACGCGCCTGTCAGGCACACGCGTCTCCGCCGCAAGAGGGCGCCCGGGAGTCTGTGGCGGGAGAGCAGAACCCAGCGGACATTTTCCTGTGGGAACATGTGGAGAGAAACTGGTCAACACCGAGGTACTGAGGCGTGAACATCCGCATCAATTCGATGTTTTGACTTTTAATCTTATGGTTTGAGCACTTTTAACATTTCCTCCTTTCGCTGTCACTCATGTTTTCCTGAGGGGAAAGTTACAAACCCTGTGTGGAATGGTTTGAATCTTGAGAAGCTCTGTGGATAGGCCACTGTGTGGTATTTTTGAGCCTTTTCCTGAGTTAATGGTTGATTGCCTCCATAGTTTTGCTCTTTCCAGGATGTCAGAGTTGCAATCATATAGTTTCTAGACTTTTTTAAGATTGGCTTATCTCACTTAGGAATATGTATTTAAGATTCCACCTGCTTTTCATGGTTTGAGAGCAAATCTCTTTTAGGCACTGAGTAATATTCCATTGCTGGATATACCACAGTTTATCTGTTCACCTGGGGAAGGGCGTCTCAGTTGCTTCCAGGTTTTGGCAATAATGACTAAAGCTGCTATAAACATCTGTATGCAGGTTTTTGTATGGACATTTTTAAACTCCTTTGGGTAAATACGAAGGAATGCTATTGCTGGACCATATGGTTAGCATATGCTTAGCTTTGTAAGAAACCTCGGAATTGTCTGCTGAAGTGGCTGTACCATTTTGTATTACCCCGTTTTGCATTCCCAACCAGCAATGTGTGAGAATTCCTGTTGTTCCACATCCTCACCAGCATTGATCTTATCATATTCTAGATTCTGACCATTCTAATAGGGATGTAGTAGTATCTACTTATTATTTTAATTTACATTTCTCTGATGACATATGATGTGAAACACTCTTTAGTTTGCTTATTTGCTTGTCTTCTTTGGTAATGTGTCTATTTAGATATTTAGCTCATTTGTTTGATTTGTTTTCTTATTGTTGCATTTAAAAATTAATTTAAAATTTTATTTTTATTGCGATATAGTTGATTTATAATATTATATAAGTTTCAGATATGTAATATAGTGATTCAGAGTTTTTAGGGATTACATTCCACTTAAAGTTATCATAAAATATTGGTTATATCCCCTGTGTGCATACTATATTGCTTCAATTGTGTCCAACTCCTGCAACCCCATGGACTGCAGGCCGCCAGTCTCCTTTATCCATGGGATTCTTCAGGCAAGAATACTGAAGTGGGTTGCTGTGCCCTCCTCCAGGCACTTATTTTTATCTCTTCCAGTGCCTCCAGTACCTCCTCCAGGCACTCCAGAACTTATTTGAGTTTAAAATGGGTCCTAAAGCAGCAGACACAACTTGCAACATCAACACATTTGGTCCAGGAACTGCTAATGAATGTACAGTGCCATGGGGCTTCAAGAAGTTTTGCAAAGGAGATGAGAGCCTTGAAGATGAGGGGTTGGCCAATGCAAGTTGACAGCGACCAATTGAGAGGATCATCAAAGCTGATTCCCTTACAGCTACACGAGAAGTTGCTAAAGAACTCAGTGTCAGCCATTCTCTGGTCTTTTGGCATTTGAAGCTAATTGGAAAGGTGAAAAAACTCATAAGTGGGTGCTCATGAGCTGATCATAAATAAAAAAAAATGTTGTTTTGAAGTGTCATCTCTTATTCTTTGCAAAAACAATGAACCATTTCTTGATCAGATTTTGATGTGTGATGAAAAGTGGATTTTATATGACAACTGGTAAGACCAGCTCAGTGGTTAGACCAAAAGAAGCTCCAAAGCGCTTCCCAAAGCCAAACTTGTACCAAAAAAAAGTCATGGTCAGCCACTGTTTGGTGGTCTGCTGCTGTCTGATCTATTACAGTTTTCTGAAACTTGGTGAAACCATTTCATTTGAGAAGTATGCTCAGCAAATCAGTGAGATGCACTAAAACTGCAATGCCTGCAGCTGGTATTGGTCAACAGAATGAGCCCAATTCTCCATGACAATGCCCAACCACACATCCCACAACCAATGCTTCAAAAGTTGAATGAACTGGGCCACAAAGCTTTGCCTAATCTGCCATATTCACCTGACCTCTTGCCAACTGACTACCACTTTTTCAAGAACCTTGAGAACTTTTTGCAGGGAAAATGCTTCCAAAACTAACAAGAGGCAGAAAATGCTTTCCAAGAGTTCATTGACTCTTGAAGCATGGATTTTCTTAAATGTCCAAAATTGATACCAAATACTAAAAAACAAAGATTAAAAATTTAGGGTAGAGGTTAGACTCTTAAAAATACAATATGAAAAACAAAAACACAAAAAATTTTAGAAATATATATGAAGTTCAGTTTAAAAATAAGGCTTCTCCTTTTTTTTTTTTTGCAAGGTTATAGTGAAATGAAAATGAAAATTAAGGAGTAATAGAGGAGAAATAGAGGACTTTAAAAGAAA